>NW_020526718.1:0-22249 GCF_003368295.1 Carassius auratus
AGAATATAATATCACTATCACAGCTACAGATTCAGGATCTCCTGCGCTTTCTAGTCAGAAAACTTTAAATCTTAAAGTATCAGATGTTAATGACAATCCTCCAGGTTTACAAAAGAGTGTTTTACACTACATATGTTAATGAAAACAATCAACCTGGTTTGTCCATATTTACTCTGAGTGCTCAAGATCATGACTGGAACCAGAACGCTCGTATTTCATATCTTCTAGATGAGACTACAGTGGGAGGATCCCCTGTTTCCTCTTTTATATCAGTAAATGCTGAAAGTGGAGTGGTTCACGCGCTGAGCGTTTTTGACTACGAGCAAATGAAAAATGTTCGTGTTTGTGTGAAAGCGCAAGACGGAGGCTCTCCGCCCCTCAGCACTAATGTGACTTTGGAAATTATAATCCAAGATCAGAATGACAACGCTCCTCAGATCTGTATCCAGTACAGACGGTGCTTCTGTGGTGGCTGAGATTGTGCCTCGTGCTGCAGATGTTGGATATCTGGTCACTAAAGTGGTGGCTGTTGATGTGGACTCTGGACAGAATTCCTGGCTCTCCTATAAACTACAGAAAGCTACAGACAGAGCACTGTTTGAAGTGGGATTACAGAATGGAGAGAAATAAGAACTGTGCGACAAGTGACTGATAAAGATACTGTCAAAACAAAAACTGACTGTTTGTTGTGGAAGATAACGGACAGCCCTCTCGCTCAGCTGTGGTCTCCATTAACGTGGCTGTGGCTGACAGCTTTCCTGAAGTGCTGTCAGAGTTCACAGACTTTACGCATGGAAAACAGTATGACGATAACTTGACCATTTATTTAGTTCTCGCACTGGCTGCTGTTTCTTTTTTATTTATCACATGTGTGGTTGTGATAATATCAGTAAAGGTCTACAGATGGAGGCAATCGCGCTTCTTATATCAGTCCAATCTGCCTGTTATTCCATACTATCCACCGCATTACACAGACACAGGAGTCACCGGAACTCTGCGCACGGTTATAATTATGAAGTGTGCATGACGACTGACTCGAGGAAAAGTGACTGTAAGTTTTCTACACTCGGTGGACAGAATGTTTTTAATGGTGGATTCACGTTTCACTGAGACGATGCAGCGCGCAATGACGGAAGAAAACGGTCTTTCACAATTGGTAAGACGACACATTATATATTTTTCTTCAAAATTGCTTGTAGTCTCTGGGTTCTGTGATTATGTATTTCGTGGCATACTTTAATACTAATAATACTACTACTATTACTATAATTATTATTATTATTATTATTATTATTATATTTCTACTTTTGTGGTAATTCTGTGATACTGCAACAAACATTTCAGCACCACACCGGACAGCGACAGCCAATTTCCTTTTTTTTTTTTTTTTTTTTTCTTTTTTTTTTACCTACTTTGTAGTTCAGTAAAATCCCAACTTCACTTTTCAATGCTTATTATTTATTTATTTGTTTTACGTTGTTTATTACTTCAAAACATTATACACACACACACACACACTTTGTAGCATTTTCAAATTGACTTACAATTTATTTAACTAATAATATACTAGTAATTCATTGCGAATTAAAAGATATTGATGTTTTTATTTTTTATTTTATTTTATTTTATTTATAAGAGGCACCTAGTTAAGATTTTTTGCAAGGTTTACCGAACTTTTAGTTTGACAGATCATTTGCGTCCTGCTCTGATAAGTTCGAAACAAACTATTGCAATTCTTAGTTAAGGCTCGTAGGGCCGCTGTTGATCAACACAACACAACGCAGTCCATATGTCAGACCTATCCACAAAATCCGGTGATGTCAGAGAACAGCATAATAAAGCCTGATGTCTCGAAACAATTACTTTGTTGGATGTACTGCAGATATATATCCTGATCTTATTTAAGTTTCTTGTCGGGGCTGGGGTTTTACGTGTAACATCCTTATTTTGTAATAAATCCCGTCTGATCTTAAAGGGTCTAAAGAAGGATCGGGAACATGGCCAGTCTTGTAATGTGGCACGCTGCAGCGGTTTAATGATCCTGTTTCGATACTCGGTGCAGAGGGCAGATCAGCTATTCCATTCCAGAAGAAATACCAAAAGGGTCGATCGTTGGAAATATTTCCCAAGGTTGGGTTTGGATTTAAAAGACTGAAAGTCAGGGAAGGCGCGCATATTTGCTGAGACAATAACAAATTCGTTCGGACTGAATAAAGAGAAGGGCATACTTTCTCACTGAGGAGAAAATAGACCGCGAGGCTCTTTGTGCCTAAAACGACTCCATGTGCTTTACACCTTCAGCTGATTTTGGAAGATCCAATGGATGGTATGATGTCACAGTGGAAATCACATAAATGATAATGATCCGAGTTTTCCTAAAGGTGAGATTACATTTGAAATAAGCGAGTCTGCTATAGTCGGAGCCAGATTCATGTTGGAAAATGCGATCGATCTGGATGTCGGATCTAACAGTCAATTGAGTTATTTACTGAAACCGACAGATCATTTTGCATTAAGTTTTCAAAGTCAAACGGATGGCGACAGAAACACGGAGATGGTGCTGCAAAAGGCTCTAGACCGTGAAACAAAGAGCAGTTGTCCTTGTTGTTAACGGCAGTAGATGGAGGTGAGCCTCAGCTGACCAGCACTGTGCGAATAAACTGTAACTGTGCTAGATATTAATGACAATCCTCCTGTGTTCAATCAAAGAGTGTACAAAGGCTCTCTTCCTGAAAATACACCTAAAAACACTGTTATCACGTCCGTCAGCGCTTCTGATGCTGATGAAGGCTCGAATGCAATTATAACTTACTACATGTCAAGCACTGGAGATGTAAATGATTTATTCATGGTTGATGGACGAAGCGGGAAAATAATCTTAAAAGGCTCAGCTGACTTTTGAAAAGGCAAGTCGTTATCAACTTAACATGCAAGCACGTGACCAAGGAGGACTGTCTGATTCATGTAAAGTTATAATTGATCTCACTGATATAAACGATAACAAACCAGCAATAAGCATTGTTTCTATGTCAAACTCAATATCAGAGGAGTCTAGACCTAGCACTGTTGTTGCAATGCTAAATGTAAATGATCTTGACTCTGGGTTGAATGGCCAGGTTCACTGCTACATTAATGATAATATTCCATTTGCTATTGCGTCTTCCAGCAGTTTCTTTAGCTTGCAAACAGAGCAGGAACTGGATAGAGAGAGAGAAGCTCAGTACAATATCAGTGTAATATGTACTGATGAGGGAGTACCAGCGCTCTCCAGCAGTGTCTCTCTCCGTGTGCAAATATCAGATGTGAATGACAATGCTCCTATCTTTGAGAAAAGTCACTATGAGGCATGTGTGCTGGAGAATAACACACCTGGTCTCTCTATATTTACAATTAAAGCCAGTGATGCTGATTGGAACCAGAATGCCCGTGTTTCTTATATTCTAGAAGACAGCACTGTTAATGGAGTCTCTGTCTCATCGTATGTGTCAATTCATCCTGACAGCGGACTGATTACAGCTGTGCGCTCTTTCGACTATGAACAACTCAAAGATTTCCACTTTCAGGTAAAAGCACAAGATGGAGGCTCTCCTCCGCTCAGCAGTAACGTGACAGTGAAAATAATTGTTCAAGATCAGAATGATAACGCTCCTCAGGTTCTGTATCCAGTACAGACCGGTGCTTCTGTGGTGGCTGAGATTGTGCCTCGTGCTGCAGATGTTGGATATCTGGTCACTAAAGTGGTGGCTGTTGATGTGGACTCTGGACAGAATTCCTGGCTCTCCTATAAACTACAGAAAGCTACAGACAGAGCGCTGTTTGAAGTGGGTTTACAGAATGGAGAAATAAGAAACTGTGCGACAAGTGACTGATAAAGATGCTGTCAAACAAAAACTGACTGTTGTTGTGGAAGATAACGGACAGCCCTCTCGCTCAGCTGTGGTCTCCATTAACGTGGCTGTGGCTGACAGCTTTCCTGAAGTGCTGTCAGAGTTCACAGGCTTTACGCATGAAAAACACTATGACGAGAATCTGACTTTTATTTAGTTCTCGCACTGGCTGCTGTTTCTTTCTTATTTATCACATGCGTGGTTGTCATAATATCAGTTAAGGTCTACAGATGGAGGCAATCTCGCTTCTTATTACAGTCTAAACTGCCTATTATTCCATACTATCCACCGCATTACGCAGACACAGGAGTCACTGGAACTCTGCCGCACAGGTATAATTATGAAGTGTGTATGACAACTGACTCGAGGAAGAGTGACTGCATGTTTTCTACACTGGGTGGGAAGAATGTCTTAATGGTGGACCCGAGTTTCGCTTGAAACTATGAGTCACACAATCAAGAAAAATAGTTCTATCGACGATCTCCAGTCAACAGATCCGGTAAAGAAAGTTTTGGAAACAATTATTCTTTATTTACTTTTAAATGAATAAGGTATCGTAGCACCTATCATGTTGACTATTTAACACACAAATGTATAAAAACACTTGTAAGGACTCTGAAATTATCTGGAGTCTAAATGTTAATATTATTCAGCTTTATATACAATATTAACTAATACTTGTTATATTTATAACATACTCAGCATAGATGCATATACTTGTTTTTTCCCCTGTGGTGTATATTAAAACAACAGCAACTATAACAAACAAACAAACAAATCAATAAAAGATGCATTCCTAAACTTTATACAATTGGGATATTAGCAGAAGTTAAAATGTGAAAAAAAAGCTATAGTTAAAATTAATATGGATTTGCAACAAGTTAGTTAAATAAATAAATGAATAAATAAACAACCAAGCAAGCTATAGATTGACTCAAGACTGTGGTGGTGTCCCTCATTATAATATTTCACCAAAAGTTTCCATATGTTGGAAGCATATTTCTTTGTGTTTATTACTTGATGTGTTGCACACACTGCTCCCGCTGTGTGTTCATGGTGTGTTCACTTCTCACTGCTGTGTGTGTGCACTTGGATGGGTTAAATGCAGAGCATCAATTCCGACTATGGGCAACTATACTTGGCAAATGTCACGACTTTGACTTTTGCTTACTGCTGGATTCAGTAATCTGGGACTGTATCGAACAGTAGACTAGAAGGTTGCACAGTTGCCATGGGTGCTGTTATAGCTATATGTTCATTTGAAGAGGGACTGGAAAACTCGTTTATAATTGTTTTGGTGTGCATGGCAACTGACTCGAGTATGAATGACTGTACTTATCATATAAAGCCTTAACTTTCTGAAACATCAGATTAGACAGAGTTTAACTACGCTGTTAAAAAAAAAGTCCCGTTAAAAAATAAATAAATATATAAAAATTGTGACTGGCAGCTAGGCTGACAAACAAAAACCGTAAAATATCATATATATATATATATATATATATATATATATATTTACTTTATTTCAATTAAGGTATTTAACATTAATATTAAGGGTTTTTATTTATTTATTTATTATTTTTTTTTTTTTTCTTTGCTACCAGTCATTTACCTTTTTGTTTTTTTTTAAGATTTCTTATTTTTTTTTTTATTTATTTTTTTTATTTTTTTTACTGTGTATGATCACACATTTTATTCATGTTAAATTATGGAATTGTGTTCTTATTCCTACCTAAATGTATGCCAGGATAGAGTGTGTCTTTTTCTATGTACTCATTCTTTGGAATGACTTGGTTGTGAACAAATACCTAAATATTATGCATTGCCTTAAACATAGGGGGAAAAAATTATAAACAACATTGTGATATTTTTGATGCAGGTTAACAGTTGTTAAAGAGAATCATTCGAAAGAATTACAATTATCATTAAATAATCATAAAAACACAATGGCACATTGAAACCGTTCAGCACCACTTGTGCTGAACAGCGCCTAGCTGGATGAACGTCTACTACTAAGGAGGGTTATGGGCTTATAAATATAATAGTCACCTACGAAATTACTTATTCCATGAGTGATTATTTTCACATAAAACCTGACTATTAGTCTTTTTTGTCAATCACGAAATTATCCTGGAAAACAGATATGATAGTTAACATATACTAATAATTGGTTTTATTTGCAGTGTTTCACATACAGTGTCTGTATGTACAACAGTGGCATGCATTTCCTTACTTACACTCAGAGGGCCGCTGTTCATCGACACACAGCGGCGATTCCGTTTATTTCACAGACCCTTTCCTAGTTTAACACAGTTTCACGGAGAAAAGACAATACGGCGGTCACATTACATTATTTTCATACACTACACTTCTATTCATCGCTCATCGTCGTGTATGGACTTAATGTCTACATTTGGAATACCACGTATTTAGAGGATACGGACTGATTGTTGTATTTTTGAAGCGTCTGTGCAGTTGAGACAATGCCTGGCACTGATGCAATGGCACGGCATTCTGTGATGTTTTTGATTCTTCTGATTCAAACTGCACGAGGACAGGTCAGTTACTCCATCCCAGAAGAAATGTCAAAAGGATCGACTGTAGGAAATATTGCTCAGGATTTGGGCTTGGATTTACAACGATTAAAGTCAGGAAAAGCGCGAATATTTACCAGAGACAGCACGGAATACATCGAGCTGAACAGAAACAGTGGATTGCTGCTTATCAGAGAGAAAATGGATCGCGAATCTCTTTGTGCAAAAACAACTCCGTGCGCGGTGCATCTTCAAATGATTTTAGAAAACCCGATGGAATTATACACGATTACAATAGAAATCATGGATATAAATGACAACGCTCCCAGTTTCCAGAAAAAGGACATCAGATTTGAGATCAGCGAATCGGCGGCTGCGGGTGCTGGTTTTATGCTTGGCAGAGCTTTCGATCCAGATGTAGGAACAAATGCTCTACAGAGCTACTCGCTGAAACCGAGTGATCAATTCCGGCTTGAATTGCACAGTCAGGCAGATGGTAGTAAAAACGTCGAGATGATTTTACAAAGGCCACTTGATAGAGAAACGCAAAACTCATTTACTTTGTTGTTAGAAGCGTTTGATGGAGGCAATCCTGTGCTCTCTGGCACTGTACAGATACACATCACTGTGTTAGATAATAATGATAATGCTCCTGTTTTTATGCAAAAGGTATATAAAACCACAATATCAGAAAACGCACCGAAAGGTACGATATTAACAGTGGTGAGCGCGTCTGATGCAGACGAAGGTTCCAACAGTGTAGTGACGTACTACATATCTGACACAGTGGAGAAAAATGTGTTCGACATGTTTCTTGTTAAAGAACAAACTGGTGAACTAATATTAAACGGTCAGATTGACTATGAAAAGGTGAGCCATTATGAATTTAATATTCAGGCAAAAGATCAAGGAGGACTATCTAACACATGCAAAGTCATTATCGATGTTCTTGACATTAATGATAATTCGCCTAGTATTCAAATTCTGTCTAATTCCCATTCCATACCTGAAGGCTGTAAGACTGGTACTATTGTTGCAATGCTAAATGTTGATGATCTTGATTCAGGTGTAAATGGTCAGGTTCAGTGTGTCATAATAGAGAATATTCCTTTTGCCATAACATCTCAGTCTAGTAGCTTCTTCAGTTTGCAAACAGAACAGGAATTGGACAGAGAGAGAGAAGCTGATTACAATATCAGTGTAATATGTACTGATGAGGGAGTGCCAGCGCTCTCCAGCAGTGTCTCTCTCCATGTGCAAATATCAGATGTAAATGACAATGCTCCTATCTTTGAGAAAAGTAACTATGAGGCATGTGTGCTGGAGAATAACACACCTGGTCTCTCTATATTTACAATTAAAGCCAGTGATGCTGATTGGAACCAGAATGCCCGTGTTTCTTATATTCTAGAAGACAGCACTGTTAATGGAGTCTCTGTCTCATCGTATGTGTCAATTCATCCTGACAGCGGACTGATTACAGCTGTGCGCTCTTTCGACTATGAACAACTCAAAGATTTCCACTTTCAGGTAAAAGCACAAGATGGAGGCTCTCCTCCACTCAGCAGTAACGTGACAGTGAAAATAATTGTTCAAGATCAGAATGACAACGCTCCTCAAGTTCTGTATCCAGTACAGACCAGTGCTTCTGTGGTGGCTGAGATTGTGCCTCGTGCTGCAGATGTTGGATATCTGGTCACTAAAGTGGTGGCTGTTGATGTGGACTCTGGACAGAATGCCTGGCTCTCCTATAAACTACAGAAAGCTACAGACAGAGCGCTGTTTGAAGTGGGTTTACAGAATGGAGAAATAAGAACTGTGCGACAAGTGACTGATAAAGATGCTGTCAAACAAAAACTGACTGTTGTTGTGGAAGATAACGGACAGCCCTCTCGCTCAGCTGTGGTCTCCATTAACGTGGCTGTGGCTGACAGCTTTCCTGAAGTGCTGTCAGAGTTCACAGACTTTACGCATGGAAAACAGTATGACGATAACTTGACCTTTTATTTAGTTCTCGCACTGGCTGCTGTTTCTTTTTTATTTATCACATGTGTGGTTGTGATAATATCAGTAAAGGTCTACAGATGGAGGCAATCGCGCTTCTTATATCAGTCCAATCTGCCTGTTATACCGTACTATCCACCGCATTACGCAGACACAGGAGTCACCGGAACTCTGCCGCACGGTTATAATTATGAAGTGTGCATGACGACTGACTCGAGGAAGAGTGACTGTAAGTTTTCTACACTGGGTGGGAAGAATATCTTAGTAGTGGACCCGAGTTTTGCTGAGACGATGCAGCGCACGATCAAGAAAAAAAGTTCCATCGACGATGTCAGCTCTGCAGAATCGGTAAGAAAGGTCATGTTAGACGTATTATCATTATTATTATTTTTTTCCGTATAATTTACGGAAGAGACAATTAATATGGCTGCTGAAGTCAATAAATGGGCTTGAAGAACTGAACTATTACGTGTTCACGTCTTGTTTTAGGTTGTGAATAAGCCTATAGGCTATAACTTTCTTTCTTCATTTTAATACATGCATCTTGAACTTTTGCAGAAGTCACACTGTTTTCCCTATGTTGCTTATTAGTGTTGGTTCGCGTTATTAAGAATCGTATCATACAATTAATCAGAGAACTATAAAGCTCGGCATTGGTGCCTGTAAAGATTATATATTTGTTCGAAAAGGAAATTAAACTCTTAAGTGTACATGACGGTCACACAGTTTGTTCTTGCAAATTGTTTCATGTGTTGTAAGACTCAGATGATTCACTTCTTTTTTCCTCTTCTAGTTCTATGTAGTCGAGATGGCGTTATTGGTAGACCAGTGCGTCACAGTAAGATTGCATTGGGTTAAGAGCAATATTTCGTTGTAGGCTGCTTGAAATAAATAAGCAGGTAAATATAAAGAAGTACGTGAATTATTGGGAAATACGGAATTATTTTTGTACAATGTAGAGGCATTTTGACACCTTTCAGCACCACTTTTGTTGAACAGCGCCTCATGTGAAGTTTTCTCAAACAGAGCACTGTCATCTTCATTATGTTCTTTGATTTGAAGTATTATATTTTTGCTAAAATGCCTTCAGGTTTATTCTTCACGTTTGCCGTTCTGGTTCCAACATATTAATTTATTTTATCATCGGGGAATTCAGATGACTTGTTTTAAATTCGAGATAAATAGGCCTAGAAAACAGTACATGCCGTTGCTAAAATTCTCCTTAAGCATAAATATATAATTCTGCTTTGTAATTCATGATTTACACTCAGAGGGCCGCTGTTCGTCGACAAATGGAGGAGAAACTGTGTATTTTACAGATCCACCCCCAGCATCACATAATATCAGAGAGAAAGAAAAGCTACCGTCTCAGATATTATTTTCTTGCACAGATTCACATCATATATTTAGAAAAAACGTTGTCGAGTACATCCATAATTCAAGTCAATACAATTTTTTTTTTCTTTGTATTGGCTTAAAGGATATACTGATAAATTGTTGTTTCTTAATCGATCTTCGGTGCGATTAAGACAATGCCTGATGCAATGATAATACGCTCGGTGCTGTTTTTGACTCTTCTGGTTCACATAGCGCGAGGACAAGTCAGTTACTCGATTCCTGAAGAAATGGAAAAAGGGTCGATGGTGGGAAACATTGCGCAGGATTTGGGCTTGGATTTACAACGATTAAAGTCAGGAAAAGCGAGAATTTATTCAAGAGACAGTACGGAATACATTGAACTGAACAGAAACACTGGATCCCTGCTTATAAGAGAGAAAATGGACCGCGAGTCTCTTTGTGCAAAAACGACTCCATGTGCGGTGCATCTTCAAATGATTTTGGACAACCCGATGGAATTCTACACGATTACAATAGAAATCACGGATATCAATGATAACGCTCCTAGTTTCCAGAGAAATGAATTTAGGTTTGAGATCAGCGAATCGGCGGCTGCGGGTGCTGGTTTTATGCTCGGCAGAGCTCTCGATCCAGATGTAGGAACAAATGCTCTACAGAGCTACTCGCTGAAACCGACTGATAAATTTAGACTTGAACTGCACAATCAGGCAGATGGTAGTAAAAACGTCGAGATGATTTTACAAAGGCCACTTGATAGAGAAACGCAAAGCTCATTTACTTTGTTGTTAGAAGCGTTTGATGGAGGTAATCCTGTGCTCTCTGGAACCGTTCAGATACACATCACTGTGTTAGATATTAATGATAATGCTCCTGTTTTTATGCAAAAGGTATATAAAACCACAATATCAGAAAACGCACCGAAAGGTACGATATTAACAGTGGTGAGCGCGTCTGATGCAGACGAAGGATCCAACAGTGTAGTGACGTACTACATATCTGACACAGTGGAGAAAAATGTGGCTGAAATATTCTTAATCAATGAAAAGAGTGGTGAACTAATTTTAAATGGTCAGGTTGACTATGAAAAGGTGAGTCATTATGAAATTAATATCCAGGCAAAAGATCAAGGAGGACTGTCTAATGCATGTAAAGTCATTGTCGATGTTCTTGACATTAATGACAACTCGCCTAGTATTAATATTGTGTCTAGTTCCCATTCAATATCTGAGGGATCAAAGTCTGGTACTGTTGTTTCAGTCCTAAATGTTGATGATTTTGATTCAGGTGTAAATGGTCAGGTTCAGTGCGTCTTAAATGAAGACATTCCCTTTTGTATTACTTCTCCATCTAGCAATTTCTTCAGCTTGCAAACAGAACAGGAATTGGACAGAGAGAGAGAAGCTCAGTACAATATCAGTGTAATATGTACTGATGAGGGAGTGCCAGCGCTCTCCAGCAGTGTCTCTCTCCGTGTGCAAATATCAGATGTGAATGACAATGCTCCTATCTTTGAGAAAAGTCACTATGAGGCATGTGTGCTGGAGAATAACACACCTGGTCTCTCTATATTTACAATTAAAGCCAGTGATGCTGATTTGAACCAGAATGCCCGTGTTTCTTATATTCTAGAAGACAGCACTGTTAATGGAGTCTCTGTCTCATCATATGTGTCAATTCATCCTGACAGCGGACTGATTACAGCTGTGCGCTCTTTCGACTATGAACAACTCAAAGATTTCCACTTCCGGGTAAAAGCGCAAGATGGAGGCTCTCCTCCGCTCAGCAGTAACGTGACAGTGAAAATAATTGTTCAAGATCAGAATGATAACGCTCCTCAGATTCTGTATCCAGTACAGACCAGTGCTTCTGTGGTGGCTGAGATTGTGCCTCGTGCTGCAGATGTTGGATATCTGGTCACTAAAGTGGTGGCTGTTGATGTGGACTCTGGACAGAATTCCTGGCTCTCCTATAAACTACAGAAAGCTACAGACAGAGCGCTGTTTGAAGTGGGTTTACAGAATGGAGAAATAAGAACTGTGCGACAAGTAACTGATCAAGATGCTGTAAAACAAAAACTGACTGTTGTTGTGGAAGATAATGGACAGCCCTCTCGCTCAGCTGTGGTCTCCATTAACGTGGCTGTGGCTGACAGCTTTCTTGAAGTGCTGTCAGAGTTCACAGACTTTACGCATGAAAAACAGTACGACGGGAACCTGACATTTTATTTAGTTCTCGCACTGGCCGCTGTTTCTTTCTTATTTATCACATGCGTGGTTGTCATAATATCAGTAAAGATCTACAGATGGAGGCAATCGCGCTTCTTATATCAGTCCAATCTGCCTGTTATACCGTACTATCCACCGCATTACGCTGACACAGGAGTCACCGGAACTCTGCCGCACGGTTATAATTATGAAGTGTGCATGACGACTGACTCGAGGAAGAGTGACTGTAAGTTTTTTACACTGGGTGGACAGAATGCTTTAATGGTGGATCCGAGTTTCACTGAGACGATGCATCGCGCAATGAAGAAAAATAACGGTTTGGAAAGTGAGAGTTTGACATCGGTAAGAACAATGCTTTATAAAGTACAAAATAAACAAAATCAAAATTTTCAATAAAATGAGTAGACAATAATAATTAAAAAATAAAAATAAATAAAAAGAATTTGACACGATCTCTATTTGTAATCGTCATGGTAAAATACCAATTTAGATTACCTTCAGCACCACATATTGGACAGTGACATATGGACAGTGCACTTAGCAAACGGCCTAAAATTATTTCTTTCCATTTATTAAGAGTAACTAGATTTTTTAAAATAGCATTATTATGATTAGTCTTTATTTTTTACTATCTTTACTGTTTTTCGATTTAAAAAGTTCTACCTTTTTTTCTTCTTCTTTTTTTTGTGAGCTGTTTTATTTTATGAGCTGTGATTTTATTTGTAGTGCTCGGTTTAGACTCACAGGGCCGCTGTTTGTCAACGTAGCACTTTGTATGTGTGTATTTTAAACCCTGCTCCATCATCCCATATTCAGAGAGAAAGGACAGAAGGAAACGCTTTCAGATCGCTCATTATTGTCAAGTGTCTTGAGAAAAAGTGACATTTTGTACTTAGTGTAATTAAATCATTCTGACTTTACTATTTCCCCATTACAAGACGAATCTTCGATGGTGGGAACCCTTTTATTTCACTGTGGTATGTCGGTGATATCGAGGGAGGAAATACATTGTGTCGTGATGTGGTATTCGGTATTGTTTTCCGTCGTCCTGCTTCATTCGGCAAGAGGACAAGTCAGTTACTCCATTCCAGAAGAAATGTCTAAAGGCTCAATTGTGGGGAATATCGCGCAGGATTTGGGCTTGGATTTACAACGGTTGAGGTCAGGAAAAGCACGAATATATACAGGCGACAGTACTGAATATATTGGTCTCATTAAAGACACTGGTTTGCTCTTCATCAAAGAGAAAATGGATCGCGAGTCTCTTTGTGCAAAAACGACCCCATGCGCTTTGCATCTTCAGATGATTTTGGAAAACCCCATGGAATTATACACGATTACGGTTGAAATTATGGATATAAACGATAATCCACCCACTTTCCAGAAAAGGCGAATTGAGTTTGAAATTAGCGAATCGGCTGTAACAGGCGCAAGATTCATGTTAGAAAGAGCTATGGATGCGGATGTAGGAATTAATGGTCTCCAAAGCTATTCTCTTAAACCAACTGACAATTTTATGATTGAACTGCACAGCAAAGAAAGCGGAGATAAAAACGTTGAGATGGTTTTGCAGAGATCACTTGATAGAGAAAAGAAAGGTGTGCTTACGTTATTGTTAACCGCTTTTGATGGCGGCGATCCGCAGTTATCTGGAACTGTTCAAATACATGTTACTGTATTAGATGTTAATGATAATGCTCCTGTGTTTACGCAGAAGGTATATAAAGCCATTTTAACTGAAAATGCTCCAAAAGGGACTAAACTGACCACAGTCAGTGCCACTGATGCAGACGAGGGATCTAATGGTCATGTGACGTACAACATTGCAAGCACTGATGAAACAGGGGAAAACCTGTTTATTTTTGACCAGCATAGTGGCGAGGTAACTTTAAATGGGCTTGTTGACTTTGAAAAAGCAAATCATTATGAGCTTGATGTCCAGGCTAAAGATCTAGGGGGCCTTTCTGATTCATGTAAGCTGATTATTAATGTGTTGGACATTAATGATAACAAACCAGTGATAAGCTTACTCTCTATGTCAAACTCTGTGTCTGAGGACTCCACTCCTGGTACAGTTGTTGCTATGATGAAAGTAGATGATGCAGACTCAGGTGTGAATGGCCAGATTCATTGCATGATAAATGACAATATTCCATTTGCTCTTATATCATCATCCAGTAATTTCATCAGCCTGCGTATAGAGCAGCAACTGGACAGAGAGAGAGATGCTGCATACAATATCAGTGTCACATGCTCTGATCAGGGAGTGCCTGCGCTCTCCAGCAATGCCTCTCTGTCTTTACAAATTTCAGATGTGAATGACAATGCTCCTGTCTTTGAGAAAAGTCACTATGAGGCCTGTGTCCTGGAGAATAACACACCTGGTCTCTCTATATTTACCGTTAAAGCCAGTGATGCTGATTGGAACCAGAATGCCCGTGTTTCTTATATTCTAGAAGACAGCACTGTTAATGGAGTCTCTGTCTCATCATATGTGTCAATTCATCCCGACAGCGGACTGATTACAGCTGTTCGCTCTTTTGACTATGAACAGTTGAAAGATTTCCACTTCCGGGTAAAAGCACAAGATGGAGGCTCTCCTCCGCTCAGCAGTAACGTGACTGTAAACATTATAATCCAAGATCAGAATGACAACGCTCCTCAGGTTCTGTATCCAGTACAGACCGGTGCTTCTGTGGTGGCTGAGATTGTGCCTCGTGCTGCAGATGTTGGATATCTGGTCACTAAAGTGGTGGCTGTTGATGTGGACTCTGGACAGAATGCCTGGCTCTCCTATAAACTACAGAAAGCTACAGACAGAGCGCTGTTTGAAGTGGGTTTACAGAATGGAGAAATAAGAACTGTGCGACAAGTGACTGATAAAGATGCTGTCAAACAAAAACTGACTGTTGTTGTGGAAGATAACGGACAGCCCTCTCGCTCAGCTGTGGTCTCCATTAACGTGGCTGTGGCTGACAGCTTTCCTGAAGTGCTGTCAGAGTTCACAGACTTTACGCATGAAAAACAGTACGACGACACTTTGACTTTTTATTTAATCTTGGCTCTCGCAGTGGTCTCCCTGCTCTTTATGGTCTCAGTTATATCAATCATTTCAGTAAAAATCTACAGATGGAGGCAGAACAAGCTATTTTATAAATCTGGGGCAAATCTTCCTGTAATTCCATATTATCCTCCAGTCTACCCAGACGGCACATTACAGCATGTGTATAATTATGAAATGTGTGGAACCACTGATTCAAGGATGAGTGACATGAAGTTTGTCAGGCCCTACAGTCAGAACACACTGGTGAGCCAGAGTCGTATGGGAACAGTTCAGAGAGAAAAGAAGGAACAGGAGGTTGATGACCTGACTTTAGAGGTGAGACCTTGTTTGACCTTCTATAATGTGTGATTCAGACCTTGATATCATGTATGTACTCACTATTATCCTATACAGTTTAAAGAGGTCACCCTCCTCACCCACCCAGCATTTCATGAAAAAGAAAATAAGAAAATATTTGCATTAATATATAAATCATAAGGTTACAAAAAAAAAAAAAAAAAAAAAAAAAAAAACAGATCAGGAAGTTTGCATGTGTCTGTTAGTTACTCTCACAATTGTATAAAATGTTGGCTCATACAGAGGATCCAAAACATATCTATACACTTGTCACAATTGAAAAAGCAAATGCTTTATAAAACAAAACACCAAAACAACTAGAATTTACAACATAGAAACACATTTAGGTTGCACTAAATTATTATTATTTTATTCTTTTTATTCTTTATTTTACAGTATGTGTACTTACACGTACTTATAGTGTACTTACAGTGTATTTATCTAAGAAACTTCAGGTAATACAAGGTAACTACATGGGGTAGGGATAGGTTTAGGGCTAGGTTCAGGGAAAGTACCTAGTTATTACATAGTTATTGTAATTACTATAATAAGTACATAGTATGTTTATGGGGAACAGGACTGTAAAATAAAGTGCTACCCACATTTAAATCAAAATATTTCACAAAATGTTCTTTCTTTAGTTTTAAAATATGAAGTAATAAATAAAAACATGTCATCTAAAAATTTAAGATAATGTGTGAAAGTACAGTTAATTCTGTGAAGCATGCTAGCATAAGTTTGCTCAGTTTGCATCTTTGCTCATACATGATACTTAAAATATTTTAAGGTGAATATTTTAAAATAGTATTTTTTATTGTTATATAAATGTTAAATTGTGCTGGATCACGTTATATACATTTTGTTATATAATATGCATTTATTTGATCACAAATTAAATCATAACCAGAAAACCAGATTTTTTTTTTTTCTTAATCCTTTGTATTTTTTCTCTCATTAAATGACTATTATGTAGTGCTTTATTTGGGCTCTAAGTGCCGCTGTTTAACCTATATTGTCTTTCTGGTGTGTGCTTTTAGCCCTCCCTATAACGAAACCCAAAGCTATGGCATCATTCAGATATACTACATAACAGACCACCATCAGATTCATCTCCAGGTTCTTAAACACGAACGAAGACGAAATTTGCTGGGAATATTTCATCGCATATTTTGCTTTTTTGAATGCTTTTGCTCTGTCTTTGTTGATCAAAAATGGAGTCGGGAGGTAAAGGCTGGCATTATGGGTCGTTATTTTTCTATACAGCGTGTGCGTTTGCTTTATTTCCCCCTCGCGTGACCGGTCAGATTCGTTATTCTATACCTGAGGAAATGCCAGTGGGCTCGTTTGTTGGAAATATTGTCTCGGACCTGGGGCTTGAGCCGAAGAGACTGATTTCAGGAAAAGCTCGTGTTTTCACTACGGACAGCAGTGAGTACATTGGTCTCGACAAGGAGAATGGGCATCTGGTTGTTAAAAACAAAATAGACAGAGAAGATCTATGCAGAGAGATATCTGCATGCAGTGTGAGTTTTGATGTCATTTTTGAGAATCCGATGGAGCTTTATCGAGTTACTGTTGATATACTGGACATAAATGACAACAGCCCCGTCTTTCCAAAATCTAAAAATCGAGCAAAAAATCAGCGAACTGGCGGTTTTAGGTGCGCGATTTCCATTAGAGAGCGCAATAGATCCAGACGTGGGAGTGAACACGCTACAGAAATATACTCTTCAACCCACCGATCATTTTAAGCTTAATGTCCAGAATGGCGCTGGTGGTAACAAAAACGTCGAGATGGTTCTTCATTCTCCTCTTGATAGAGAAATTAAGCAGCGCCATAATCTGATTCTGACCGCTTTAGATGGTGGAAAACCACAAAGGTCCGCAACTGTGCAGATTAATATAGTTGTCCAAGATGTCAATGACAACGCTCCCGTTTTTACCCAGTCGTCTTATAAAACATCAGTTGTTGAAAATGCTCCTAAAACTACAATCGTGACTAAAGTCAGTGCGACCGATGCTGATGAGTCTAGTCACGGCATTCAATATCATTTTGAGCATGTTACATCTACGGTGAAAGCTTTGTTCTCCATTGATGCGGATTCTGGGGAGGTAAAAGTCATAGGTGATATAGATTATGAAAAGCATAAACAGTTTACAGTCAAAGTCAAAGCTTCAGATCACGGAGGTTTGACTGACTCGAGTGAGATAATTATTGACGTTATTGACGTAAATGACAACGCACCAAAAATTACAATAATGTCTTTTTCCAGTTCAGTATCTGAAGACGCAGCACCTGGAACTGTTATAGCAATGATAAATGTTCAGGATCTGGATTCAGGTGACAACAGTAAGATTACATGTTCAATTGATTTAAATTCTCCATTTAAAATCGTATCCTCGTTAACTAATTATTACAACCTGGTGACAGACTCAGAACTAGACAGGGAACAAATAGCAGAGTATAATATCACTATAACTGCTATAGATGGGGGAAAACCCACCTCTTTCAAGTAAAGATATTTTGCACTTAAAGATATCTGATGTGAATGATCACGCACCTCAGTTTGAGCAGGAATCATATAATGCCTTTATAGCTGAAAATAACCCTCCATCTACAACTATTCTGACTGTTAAAGCAATCGACATGGACTGGGGACAAAATGCAAAGATTTCATATTTTCTTATTGACAGAGATTTGAATGGAGCACCTCTGGGATCATACATCTCTATAAATTCAGAGAGTGAGTTGATATACTCAGAGAAATCATTTGATTACGATACAACTGAAATCTTTCAAATGCAAGTCAAAGCACAAGATGGGGGCTCACCCCCTTTATCAAACAACGTGACTGTAAACCATTATAATCCAAGATCAGAATGATACGCTCCTCAGGTTCTGTATCCAGTACAGACCGGTGCTTCTGTGGTGGCTGAGATTGTGCCTCGTGCTGCAGATGTTGGATATCTGGTCACTTAAAGTGGTGGCTGTGATGTGGACTCTGGACAGAATGCCTGGCTCTCCTATAAACTACAGAAAGCTACAGACAGAGCGCTGTTTGAAGTGGGATTACAGAATGGAGAAATAAAGAACTGTGCGACAAGTGACTGATAAAAGATGCTGTCAAACAAAAACTGACTGTTGTTGTGGAAGATAACGGACAGCCGTCTCGCTCAGCTGTGGTCTCCATTAAACGTGGCTGGTGGCTGACAGCTTTCCTGAAGTGCTGTCAGAGTTCCACAGACTTTACACATGAAAACAGTATGACGACACTTTGACTTTTTATTTAATCTTGGCTCTCGCAGTGGTCTCCCTGCTCTTTATGGTTTCAGTTATATCAATCATTTCAGTGAAAATCTACAGATGGAGGCAGAACAAGCTATTTTATAAATCTGGGGCAAATCTTCCTGTAATTCCATATTATCCTCCAGTCTAACACAGACGGCACATTACAGCATGTGTATAATTATGAAAATGTGTGGAACCACTGATTCAAGGATGAGTGACATGAAGTTTGTCAGGCCCTACAGTCAGAACACACTGGTGAGCCAGAGTCGTATGGGAACAGTTCAGAGAGAAAAGAAGGAACAGGAGGTTGATGATCTGACTTTAGAGGTGAGACCTTGACTGATATTTTAATATCATCTCATCAGGCTTCATTTAATAAGAGCGTATTGTAATACTTTTTGCTTTAATGTTTATAACTCAAACGTTTATGTAATTTTCACAGCTTTTTTGACTACAGCTTAAAGCCGTTTTGAAATGTCTTTCTTTCCCTAAAAAACTGGCCATAATTGGAAAAAACAAAATTGAACAAATGCATACCACAGAATAAAAATAAATAACACACACAGTGCGTTGCTCACTCTCACAGTTGTTTAATGAAGGGCTACACTGTGTCGTTTTGTGGCAGTCTTTGTAAGTCTAGTAGAAGTACACTGGAAATGTATTTCTTTTTATTAATTTAAATTTTAGTTGAATATTTTTAAGAGATATTATATATAAAATTAGACATGAAAATCGGTTGAATTAGTTATGTTCTGTAAATTCTTCAGATTTTTAACACAATTTACAAATGCAGCTCTCACCTCAGGAAGATGAAGGTCTTGTATGATAGCAAATTCACCCCTGTATATAATTAAAGGGGATAGTTCACTTTAGAAATGGAAATTATGTTATTATCTAGGCTACTTACCCTAATGTAGTTTCCAAATTTATATGACTTACTTTTGTGGAACTTAAAAGAAAATATTTTGAGACATTACTTTTTTTTTTCTTTTAATGCTTCCCCCCCCCATATATATATATATATATATATATATATATATATATATATATATATATATATATACATACATATATATATATATATATATATATATATATAAATATATATATATATATATATATACATACATACATATATATATATATATATATATATAGTTAAACTAACAGTGTTACAACCCTGTACTACAACAGTACCCCTGTTTGAGGTTCTCAGATTTATGAAGCATTCTCTTTGCCTTCTCACACTTTGATCTTTTGATCTTTGGGCGAAGCCGTGGCCTAATGGTTAGAGATTCAGATTCCTAATCCAAAAGGTTGCAAGTTTGAGTCTTGCGCCAGCCAGGAATCGTAGGTGGAGGGGAGTGAATGTACAGTGCTCTCTCTCTCCCACCTTCAGTACTATTTACTGAGGTGTCCCTGAGCAAAGCACCGAACCCCCAACTGCTCCCCAGGTGCCGCAGCATAAATGGCTGCCCACTGCTCCGGGTGTGTGTTCACGGTGTGTGTGCATTTTGGATGGGTTAAATGCAGAGCATGAACAAGTATGGGTCACCACACTTGGCTGTGTGTCGTGTCACTTTCACTTTAAGCTGTGGCATGTTATCAGAATGCATAAACCTCATATATGTTTTTTTTTTTTTTTTTTTTTTTTTTTTTTTTTTTTTTTTGCTCTTTTTAAAATTTGAGTACTTGATATTTTTTTCTTTCTTTTTCTTTTTCTTTTTTCTTTTTCTTTTTTTTTTTCTTTTCTTTTTTTTTCATGAAGTGAACATTCCGTAGTACTCTGTTTGGGCTCTAAGTGCCGCTGTTCAACATATTAAGCAAGTGTATTTTTTTATCCTCCCTTAACAAAACCCAAAGCAATGGCATAATCTCACACATCATAAACTGCTAAACTTGGGGTGCTACATAACAGATATCCAAATAACGTTCACCTCCGTTGTTTTCTTTAATCCACACGAAGACGCAATTTGTTGGAACCATATAATTCATTGCACATTTTGCTTTGAATTCTTCTGCGCAGTCTTTGTTTTTTCAAAAATGGAGTCGGGAGGAAAGGCTGGCATTATGGGTCGTTATTTTTCTATACAGCGTGTGCGTTTGCTTTATTTCCCCTCGCGTGACGGTCAGATTCGTTATTCTATATCTGAGGAAATGCCAGTGGGCTCGTTTGTTTGGAAATATTGCCTCAGATCTCGGGCTTGAGCCGAAGAGGACTGATTTCAGGAAAAGCTCGTGTTTTCACACGGACGGACAGCAGTGAGTACATTGGTCTCGACAAGGAGAATGGGCATCTGGTTGTTAAAACAAAATAGACAGAGAAGATCTATGCGGAGACACATCTGCCTGTAGTGTGAGTTTTGATGTCATTTTAGAAAATCCCAATGGAGCTTTTATCGAGTTACTGTTGATATACTGGACATAAATGACAACAGTCCGGTTTTTCCGAAAACTAGAATTGACCAAGAAATCAGCGAACTGGCGGTTTTAGGTGCGCGATTTCCATTAGAGAGCGCGATAGATCAGCCAGACGTGGGAGTGAACACGCTACAGAAATATACTCTTCAACCCACCGATCATTTTAAGCTTAATGTCCAGAATGGTGATGACGGTAGTAAAAACGTCAAGATGGTTCTTCATTCTCCTCTTGATAGAGAAATTAAGCAGCGCCATAATCTGATTCTTACGGCTTTTGATGGTGAAAACCACAAAGGTCCGCAACTGTGCAGATTAATATCATTGTTCTAGATGTCAATGACAATGCTCCCGCTGTGTTTACTCAATCGTCTTATAAAACATCAGTTGTTGAAATGCTCCTAAAGGCACAATCGTAGACGAAAGTCAGTGCTACGGATGCTGACGAGTCTAGTCACGGCATTCAGTACTATTTTGAGCACGCGTCATCTACGGTGAAAGCTTTGTTCTCCATCGATGCGGATTCTGGGGAGGTTAAAGTCATGGGTGATATAGATTATGAAAAACACAAGCAGTTTAAAATCAATGTCAAAACTAAAGATCACGGAGGTTTGACTGACTCGAGTGAGATAATTATTGACGTTATTGACGTAAATGATAACACGCCTAAAATTACAATAATGTCTTTTTCCAGTTCAGTATCTGAAGACGCAGCACCTGGAACTGTTATAGCAATGATAAATGTTCAGGATCTGGATTCAGGTGACAACAGTAAGATTACATGTTCGATTGATTTAAATTCTCCATTTAAAATCGTATCCTCGTTAACTAATTATTAAACCTGGTGACAGACTCAGAACTAGACAGGGAACAATAGCAGAGTATACAATATATCACTACTATAACTGCTATAGATGGGGGAAACCCACCTCTTTCAAGTAAAGATATTTTGCACCTAAAGATATCTTGATGTGAATGATCACGCACCTCAGTTGAGCAGGAATCATATAATGCCTTTATAGCTGAAAATAACCCTCTCATCTACAACTATTCTGACTGTTAAAGCAATCGACATGACTGGGGACAAAATGCAAAGATTTCATATTTTCTTATTGACAGAGATTTGAATGGAG
>NW_020526719.1:0-118789 GCF_003368295.1 Carassius auratus
GACAACATGACGTCACAGAACGTTGACCATGAATCCTTTTAGAATTCAGAGAGAGAGAGAGAGAGAGACATTCAAACAGAACGACACATTAACTAATAGCGTTAATTTATTAATTAATGAAATAGCATTAAATTAAAAAAAATACAATAGGAAAAGCATTACTTATACAGGTAACCAACTGCCAGAGAAAAAAAATAGAAAAATGTTATATAAACTTTAGCATAAAAATGTAAGTGACGTAATCGTCTTCACTGGCGTGCCCGAGTTTGTATTTATTTATTTATTGTCCAATCAAATGCCAGATAGCACGCATACGTCAGCAAGCTGTATCTTAAAAAACTTTGCTTCATCTGGAAAGCATCCAGTGTGTTGCCAACTTAGCAATTTTGTTGCTAAATTTAGCAACTTGTAAAACTACTCTATCAACTTTTTCTTCCAAAAGCACCTCGCAACAAATTTTTCAAAATTGGTTTGACTGCTTTTAGCAACATTTGATAAGTGACACGAACGATAAAAAGGCACACATTTTCCATCTTAATTACACTAAAAGAAGAAACCAAAGATGCCTAGCAGTACACACATCATATGTGAATGAAGTTAGCTGCTATTTGCAATTGTTCAATTTAAACATACTAATTGAAAAAATATATATAATTGTTGCATAAGTTATGATGCACTTTGTTAGTAGCTTGATTATTGATCATTTAGTAAACTGTAAGAAAACTATCTAAAAAAGAAAATTGAAAAGGTACTAGTAATTTTCCAGGTCATTATCCATTATTTGTTGTAACCCTGAAACCCCAAAACACAAAATGCAATGCATAATTTAAAATGCAGGTAAAAAACCTGTAAAAAAACAATACAGAAAATACTTCAATGTTAACACAGTAGACTACTTTTTGCAGACTTTTTACTAATACACTGCTTCAAACTATAATTGTTCAGAAATTGTAATTTTACTAACTTATTAGAAGAAAACGTATTGTAATCAATCAAAAGTGTTCAGGTATTCAACGTGTTGAATCTAAAAATAAAGTTTTTATATTGGAATAGTTATATTGTTGGCATTCATATACTATAATTAACGAACAATTTCGATTTTTTTTGCTGAGGTTTGATGTGGTGAACAATTTGTTTGTGCCAATGATTGACGTAAGAAGTTGCATCACCGAATTTGATATCACAGCATCATTTTAGCAATTTTTATGCCACAAACGACCTTTGCCTTTTGCAACTTTCCCCTGAAATTTGATCGTGTCAACACTGAGAAGCATCTGCTCTGTACAAACATCTTGATAAGACATCTTTAAGAATGGTCCATTTTCCTATATCTATAAACATCTTCCAATGCACCATCTTGTAAGTCATCTTATTTGACATCTGAATAGGAAACGTCCCTGTAGATGTTTTACAGTTGAGCAAACACTTTATATATAAATACTATAAATACTTCTTTTCAAATAGATGTCCTTTTTGTCCCCATTTGGACCTGATCAAGTCGAACAATTTATGGTCCTACGCCTTTCACAGATAACATTAACATAAATATAAATACATTTACAAATAAACCATATAAAAATACATAAATGTATGAATAAACCACTTAAGTAAGTGATTGCTATTGGGATGTGAAGAGAATTTCAACCAGCATAACAAAAAAAATATATATATTTTTGAAACCAAATCACATACCCTGCCTGTGACACATTAGATGTCTAACTATTGATTTATTTTAATATTATTATTATTATTTTCTTGAGAGAGAGAGAGAGAGGGAAAGAACTGCATGTTTTTCTGGAGATTATACCATTCAAAGTTCTTCAGACCAGTGTTTTCTGAACATCTTTTTTATTTGAGGGATAAATATAAAGAGGACAGTGTCTGTTTGTCATTTACTCATGAGTCTGTCATGAGATCTCTCATTCACAAACACTTATCATTCTTTACAAACTCGGTAATTAGACTTATGAAAGGATATTTGTGTAACTTATCTATGCAGAGTACAAAAGTAACAATTATTTGTGCGTTTAAATATTTTAGTTAATGATATTGACCGAAATCATTTAAGTATTTAAAATAGAATGACTATTTTTGTAAGGTCAGTAGTTAACAATGCATCAGCACTAAACCTGATGTACTCCTTTCTTCTGTCTGAATGGAGAATAAATGAGAATCACATGATTTCCCGTGACACACAACCACCCCATGCATTTACTGCTGACTAAACACACTCCGGTCTGAAGATAACCCACACTCCTGATGCTCAAGTGTTATCCCAGCATTCCCACTTCATCCTGTTCTGTTTAATTCAATGCTCTCAGTTTATTCTCATCCAAAAAGAGCAACTGATCATGAACGCTGGACATTTTTTTTGAGCTACAAATTGCTGGAAAATAAACAAGCTGAAAAGTTTTATGAATTTATACTTCAAAGGCTTTTGATATATGATAATGTCACATCAGATTTCAGAGAAACAGCCATTTACGATAAGAGTATTAAATAAGCTGGTGCTCAAACACAGAACAAATACTAAAAGAGGGAAGGCCTAAAAGAGGATCACTTCCTTCTTTAGTCCACTGTGTGGATGTGGATCTCTCAGTTCAAGATTTCAGAAATGACAAATATTAAGAAGCATTTTATGCATCCAGTTATGATCAGTGTTGTTATCGTTAACTAAAAATATACAATTTTATCATTGTTGTTATTATTAACTGAAATAAAAATAATAGGAGAAAATAAAAATGCGAAGATTAAAAAAATAAATCAAATGTTTAAAATACTAAAATCTGTGAAAATAAAATAAAGAAATGGAAGCTTAAAATGTTAATGAAAAATGCACATAGAAATTACTAAAAATTAATTTAATATAATTTTAAATATGAACTGAAAATATAAAGCAAAAGCTCATTTAAATATTAATAAATACTATAACAGGATATAAATAACACTAAAAAAGGATAAAAACACACATATATCTATCCATCCATCCATCCATCTACAAACCTGACTCCAAAAAAGTTGGGACACTGTACAAATTGTGAGTAAAAAAGGAATGGAATAATTACAATTCTCATAAACTTATATTTTATTCACAATAGAATATAGATAACATATCAAATGACATTTTGAAACGTTATGCCAAATATTGGCTCATTTTGGATTTCATGAGAGCTACCCATTCCTAAAAAGTTGGGACAGGTAGCAATAAGAGGCCGGAAAAGTTAAATGTACATATAAGGAACAGCTGGAGGACCAATTTGCTATTTATTAGGTCAATTGGCAACATGATTGGGTATAAAAGAGCCTCTCAGAGTAGCAGTGTCTCTCAGAAGTCAAGATGGGCAGAGGATCACCAATTCCCCCAATGCTGCGGTGAAAAATAGTAGAGCAATATCATAAAGCAAGGAGTTTCTCAGAGAAAACTAGCAAAGAGTTTGAAGTTATCATCATCTACAGTGCATAATATCATCCAAAGATTCAGAGAATCTGGAACGATCTCTGTGTGTAAGGGTCAAGGCCGGAAAACCATACTGGATGCCCGTGATCTTCGGGTCCTGCATCACATACAGGAATGCTACTGTAACGGAAATCACAACTTGGGCTCAGGAATACTTCCAGAAAACATTGTCAGTGAACACAATCTACCATGCCATTCGTCGTTGCTGGCTAAAATTCTATAGGTCAAAAAAGAAACCATATCTAAACATGATCCAGAAGCGCAGGATTCTTCTCTGGGACAAGGCTCATTTAAAACGGACTGTGGCAAAGTGGAAAACTGTTCTGTGGTCAGACGAATCAAAATCTGAAGTTCTTTTTGGAAAACTGGGACGTCCATGTCATCCGGACTAAAGAGGACAAGGACAACCCAAATTGTTATCAGCGCTCAGTTCAGAAGCCTGCATCTCTGATGGTATGAGGTCGCATGAGTGCGTGTGGCATGGGCAGCTTACACATCTGGAAGATGCGACAAAGAAGACCTAAGACAGTTGAGCAACTAGAAGCCTGTATTAGACAAGAATGGGACAACATTCCTATTCCTAAACTTGAGCAGCTTGTCTCCTCAGTCCCCAGACGTTTGCAGACTGTTATAAAAAGAAAAGGGGATCCCACACAGTGGTAAACATGGCCTTGTCCCAACTTTTTTGAGATGTGTTGATGCCATGAAATTTAAAATCAACTTGTTTTTCCCTTAAAATGATCAATTTTCTCAGTTTAAACATTTGATATGTCAACTATGTTGTATTCTGAATAAGATATTGACATTTGAAACTTACACATCATTGCATTGTTTTTATTCACAATTTGTAGTGTCCCAAATGTTGTTGAATCGGGTTTGTATCTACAGTATCTATCCATCCTTCTGCTTAGCTTTATACTGTATAACTAGAGTCTATAATTGAAATATCCATCTATCTATCTATGTATGTATCTACACACACACACACAAACAACAAAAAACTATTAAATCAAAAGCTTGATATTTGTAGTTAAATCTTTATTGTTTTTCTCAAAAGAAGTGTCCATAGTGAAAAAAATATCTGCTCCCTTTTTTCTAATAAACAAACTTTTGATTATTATGGCACCTAAAGGTGAAGTTGAACCTGTTGATGTGTGTTCAAAGTGTCATTACAGCAGGGCCCAAAATCATCCATGAAGCAAACAAAAACACAATGAATCTACCAGCCTAACAAACTCTGACAGCAGCAAAATCTGTATTAAAAAACACAAAATCTGATGTAGAAACAAGTTCATCATTATTAGTGGCGTAGCAAAAGTTGATTCATTATTATAACATGCCAGATTCCAGAGTAGATAACAAAAAAATATGATTTGACACAAAATAATAACATGTTGGCATAAATGTCAAAAAGTGAAGAGAAAAGGAATGAAATAATGAACAAAGAAAACCAACTTTAAGACTGAAATGCTTCGGGCTTCCTGTTTTACCAGGCTAAAACTGATATAAAACACATCAGGAGTGTGTTTTTAAATGCTTAACATGATCCGAAATCTATGGAAGATTCGTGATTCATGAAATGAGCCTTTGAATAAAAAGCAACAATTCAGTAAAAAAAAAAAAAAAGAAAAAAAAAAGGCTGATCAATATCCTTTCCACTGCATCCAGCCAGTTTCAGTCTTTTTATTTAAATTGTCACTAATAACTGTATTACAGCATCTTTTACTGCAAAATACAATATCATCATGGTGTTTACAGGTGTATAAACCAATACTCCGGACGTCTAAAACAGACTAGGTCACTATTTGTCCCTCCTTAATTAGTATAGACTCCTTGACAGGTCCCACAAGTGGCCTGATGGGAAGTTTCTTACAGAGTGAGTGTATGATTGAGGGGCGAGCGCCCTCTAGTGAAAACCATTGACCAATAACAGAGGTGTGGTTGCATACAGATGAGGAAGACACCCAGCCACCACATGCATTCACATCCCCAAAACAATAAAGATACAAAGTAAGAAAATAAAGATGACGATTACACAGAAAATATACAAGTTACTAATTCAATCAGAGTAACGAGCAGCCGGACAGATGATTTCCCTTTGCAGCACGGTTTCTCTTGGTTTATAGGCGAGAGGTAAAGAGTGTAGAAAGGCCTCAGTTTTCTGTGAGTTTGTGTTTGCGTGCGGACGCCGCGTCACGCGATCGCTTTCGCCTCGGGCAGAAACGCCTCCCAGTATTTGATCATCTAGAGGAGAGAGTGAAATATGAATGTGTTTTGAACATGATTCAGTCAAATAAAATGATTAAAAAGGTTTCTGTACCTGTTGTTGTGAGTGCAGCACGGACTCCAGATATTTGATGATTTGTCTCTTAAAATCTCGAGCTTTCTCTTTCTGTTAGCAAAGAAATTATACTGAAAAGTCAGTCTTTTTGAAGAGAAGGATGTTTTATCGTTTTAATTTGATGAAAATGTGCTCACCCTCAGGCCATCCAAGATGTAGAGGAGCTTGTTTCTTCATCAGAACAGATTTTGAGAAATGTAGCATTGCGTCACTTGATCCTCTGCAGTGAATGGGTGCCGTCAGAATGAGAGTCCAAACAGCTGATAAAAACATCACAGTAATCCACATCACTCCAGTCCATCAGTTAACGTCTTGTGAAGCTAATAACTGCATGTTTGTAAGAAAACAAATCCATCATCAAGACGTTTTCAACTTTAAACTGTTGCTACTAGCTAAACTATGATTATCATTATCCATAATATTGCTTCCTCCAGTGAAAAATCCATCTCCTGTTGTCATCTCTCACATCAAAATCCACCTATATATTTGTTTAAGACTGTTTTCACTTTTAAATGGTGCTGATCTTTGCCAATGTCTCACCAGATTCAGATGAGATGACTTTTTCAATAAAGAAAGCAATATTGTGGACTCGTGGTATTTTAGCCGGAAGCAACAGTTTGAAGTCGAAAACTCTCCTAATGATAGATTTGTGTCTTATAAACAAGCTGGTAGCTTCACAAGACATTAACTGATGGACTGGAGTGGTGTGGATTACTGTGATGTTTTTATCAGCTGTTAGGACTCTCATTCTGACGGCACCCATTCACTGCAGAGCAAGTGATGCAATGCTACATTTCTCCAAATCTGCTCTGATGAAGAAACAAACTCATCGACATCTTATTTTCAGCACATTTTCATCTTATTATAATTTGTGGGTGAACTACTCCTTTAATGCTGATATTTAAATTAACGTGGTAATCGGCTCTCACATCAAATCGGATGACTTCTTTCCGTACGGTGGCTGAGATTCTCTCAAACTCTCTCTCGTACTGCGTGACTTTTGCTTCCCACTGGAGGATAAGAATAAGAGACAGTCCTAATAAAGCGGAGTAGTTAAGGTCACAGATGTTATTGTTTATCTGTATAGCAGCAGTAACCTCAGCGATCTCATCCTTGGCCTGCTGGAGTTTGTCAGGTTTGTTGGCCCACAGGAGCTTGGCCTCGGCCTCTCTTTTCTTCTGCAGCATGTTCTCAGCGTCCTGCCAGCGCTGCCACGCTTTCATCCTCTGATCAAAACAGCCCTGAAAAACACATTATTAAGAAGTTAGATTAAGAGGTGGATGGCTGGCATGATTGAAATCTTATGGTATTACAACAGGAACAAGATTAATAACTAGATACAGCTTTTTTATAATACTTTATTTTTTATTTATATTACAAAAAATAAATGTATTATCAATATATATAAACACACACACACACACACACACACACATATATATATATATGTGTGTGTGTGTTTATTTATATCTATATAATACATATATATATGTGTGTGTGTGTGTTTATTTATATATTGATAATACATATATATATATGTGTGTGTGTGTGTGTGTGTGTGTGTGTTTATTTATATATATATTGATAATACATATATATATATATGTGTGTGTGTGTGTGTGTGTTTATTTATATATAGATAATACATATATATATGTGTGTGTGTGTTTATTTATATATAGATAATACATATATATATGTGTGTGTGTTTGTGTGTGTGTGTTTATTTATATCTATATAATACATATATATATACATGTGTGTGTGTGTGTTTATTTATATATAGATAATACATATATATGTGTGTGTGTGTGTGTGTGTGTGTTTATTTATATATAGATAATACATACATATATATATGTGTGTGTGTGTGTGTGTGTGTGTGTGTGTGTGTTTATTTATATATATTGATAATACATATATATATGTGTGTGTGTGTGTGTTTATTTATATATATTGATAATACATATATATGTGTGTGTGTGTGTGTGTGTGCGTGCATGTATTAAAAAAAATATGGACAATTCGGTTCATTCTTAATTATAAACACAATAACTATGACTGGATGAGTGACATCTGAAGCGGTTTCTTCTGTGTGTGTGTGTGCTCTAGTTTCAGTACATATCAGGACACAACTCTGTATAATGACATGGGTATGACACAGGTATTACAAGGAGAGGGTGACTTATGAGGACATAACCCATGTCCCCATTTTTCAAAACGCTTATAAATCATACAGAATGAGTTTTTTTTTTGAGAAAGTAAAAATGCACAAAGTTTCCTGTGAGGGTTAGGGTTAGGTGTAGGGTTGGTGAAGGGCCATAGAATATACAGTTTGTACAGTATAGAAACCATTACACCTATGGGATGAACCCACTTTTCACAAAAACAAACGTGTGTGTGTGTGTGTGTGTGTGTACCCTGACAGCTCCCAACAGACGTATATAATCGGCCAGCAGCTCGGAGAAGGTGAAGAAGTCGTTGGAGGCCTGCTCCTGATGGAGCTGCTCAATTCGATCTTCCACCTCGGCCAGCTGAGACAGAGCTCGCGACAGAGCCGTGTTGTCCTCCGAGCTGCCCAACATCGCCACGCTCTTCGCAAACACCGCTGTGTTCCCAGATAACTCTGAAAATACCAACCATACCATCAAACCAGCAGTCGGCTGACAGGATCACATACTTTCATCATCCAATCAATTTATGGTGGATAAAATCTTAATTTGTCAATGAATATTCATTCAACTACGACAGCGTTTTAGTGCCACTTAAAAAAAAAAAACAATCTAAGATTATGAGGTTAAAGTTGAAATAAATTCATATAATCCATTAAATTCGTTATTTGTAGTGCGCCAGCCACCCAATAGTAATAAGATTTGTGTTTTTGATAGACCTACTTTTAATGTCTCAGCTTTCAAAATCAGTTATATAGCGAAACACAAATTATGTCTTGCAATAATGTGTTATTCAAGCTCTTTAATGATCAGATCGCTGTATTTATGTGAAACAATTCATTAAATTAAACTTTTCTTTGTGAAAAATTCCAAATAGGCTATGTGAAAATGTATTCAAGAAATATTTCAACTTTATTCACTAAATATTCCGACTTTATTCACTAAATATTCCGACTTTATTCACTAAATATTCCGACTTTATTCACTAAATATTCCGACTTTATTCACTAAATATTTTAACTTTATTCACTAAATATTCAGACTTTATTCACGAAATATTCAGACTTTATTCACGAAATATTCCGACTTTATTCACGAAATATTCCGACTTTATTCACGAAATATTCCGACTTTATTCACGAAATATTCCGACTTTATTCACGAAATATTCCGACTTTATTCACGAAATATTCCGACTTTATTCACGAAATATTCCGACTTTATTCACGAAATATTCCGACTTTATTCACGAAATATTCCGACTTTATTCGCGAAATATTTTTACTTTATTCACTAAATATTCCGACTTTATTCACTAAATATTACGACTTTATTCACTAAATATTTTAACTTTATTCTCATAATATTTCAACATTATTCTCGTAGTAGGCATATTACGACTTTATTCTCGAAACATTTAGACTTTATTCTTGTGATATTATGAGATTAAAGTCGAAATAATACGACTTTAATGTTGTAATCTCTTTTCAACATGGCACTAAAACTCCGTTGTACTCAACAGATGTCACATTACACAAATAAAATCGTTTTTTTTTTTTTTTTTTTTTAAGAATAAATATCTGCATTTAAATTCAAATTTCAGCTAATTTGAAAATGTGAGACTGATCGTTTGCACTTCTGACCTTTTCTGTGATTGACGAGTGACTCCACCATGACGTGAAGTTTCCTCAAATGCTGCTCTTCATTTTCTACATCCTGGATCTTCTCGTCAAACCACTGAAACCGACACAAACACACCGTTTTATACTAGCTTGTTTTTAAGCCTTGACCTCAGTGAAGAGGAGTTGCTCTTCCACTCACCACATCCTGTTCGTTCATCTTGATGGTCATCTTACTCACAGCATCCGTGGCTTTGTTCAGCATTTTAAGGAAGCCGGCTCCACTCAGAGTCTGTGTGCTGACCGCTCTGGGTAACTAACACACACGCACAGAGCATTGAATTGTCATTACACACAACAAAGCTGATGTTTCTGCATGTGAGGAACAGACAGATAAACTTCTGCAAGTCACTTCTCTTAGGAAAGCTTTATGCTAATGTTAAATTGTGCAGATTAATGTGCAGAATAATTATGTCACTAAACAGATGTTTTACCTCCTCTTTCTCCAAAAACTCTCTCACATCAGGGTCCTGCAGCAGAGACGGGTGACACACAACCCTCTGAAGATACCTGCAACAACACAAACAATCTCACATTCGCATTTTAATATAGTGACAGAAGTACAATAATAATTACAACTAACATTTATATTACAGTAGAAAAAAAATGTGATTCTGGAGCACAAAAGCAGTCTTAAGTCTCTGGGTTTATTTGTATCAATAGCCAAAAAAAAACATTGTTTGGGTCAAAATTATTGATTTTTCTTTTATGCCAAAAATCATTAGGATATTAACTAAAGTGTTCCACGAAGATATTTTGTAAATTTCCTACTGTAAATATATCAAAACTTAATTTTTGATTCGTAATATGCATTGCTAAGACCTTTATTTGGACAACTTTAAAGATGATTTTCTCAATTTAGATTATATAGATAGATTTTTGCACCCTCAGATTCCAGATTTTCAAATAGTATCTCTTAATAGTAAAATAGTAAAGCTTATGTATTCAGCTTTCAGATGATGCATAAATCTACATTTCGAAAAATTTACCCTTATGACTGGTTTTGTGGTCCTGGGTCATATATATATTAATATTAATTACTACTAATATTATATTATTCAAGCGTAAAGTAATTTTTCTACATTCATTACAAATAAAATATATATTAATTACTACTAACGTAATATTTTATTATATTATCCAATCTAAACAATCAATAAGATTAGATTGGATAATAGAAAAAAATGTGATATAATAAACTGTAATTAATATTGTATAAAGCACTATAAAAAAGTGACTTGATATAACATAATACAGACACAAATACATATAATAGAGACGGACAAAATACACATAATTTATTAAGCAATCTAAATATTTATAATAATACAATGTATATGTAAATATGTTAAGATTAGTTAGCACTAACATTATATTACATTTGTACACATTCGAATTAAAATTTGTAAAAATTATAACTAACATTATATCTACATCATTTTCTGTCTATATTCTATATATACAATATTTTTACTACCATCACTATCACTACTAATTTATGCCATTTTTAAGTAATTTAAGTGTAAGAAATTATTTATTAGTATTAATGACTATTATCGTGATATTATTCAATCTTAGTATTTTTTCTGTCTTGATTAATGCGCAAAAACTGTTAGTAGTAATTAATGTTAATTTAGTTAATTTTTTTCTCTCCTCATGAATTAAAATATATACGGTAGATTAATATCAATTACTCTACAATAGTATTTTTATATTGTATTGTATTGTATTATATTATTTTATTTTATATTATCCAGTCTAGGTCACTTTTCAATCCTCATTCAAATGCAAATAAAATTTGGGATTTTAGACGAAAGAGACTTCATTGGAGGCAGGGAATGGAGAAATGTAATAAGAAGAGAAACCAAATGAGTTCAGTCATGCCACACTGTTGGTCAAGACACAACGTCAGAGAGGAATAGTGATTCATTGCTTTAGTTAAGTGCACCTAGATAAGAAACAATGTAGACGGACCTCTCAAGAGCGGCTCTCCTCCGCTCCACAAACTCTGCTGACGATGGGTCCTCCTTCCCGACTTTGACTTTTGTCATACCTGGCAAATCCACACACATTTATTCAGAATCAGCCACTTCAATCCACAATCAGATCAGATGTGACGCACGGGCAGAAGCGAGTTCCTACCCAGGATGCTCTTCTCTGGCGCTGGAGGTACGATGTATCCATTCTGTGAGTGTTTCTCCGAGAGCTTTTCGAACAATCCAAGGAAATCACTGAAACGTCTGCGAACGGTAAACGTCTTGCTACGGAACATGGTTAAAGACGTCTGGGAGAGAGCAGTGAGATTCAGACGATGTGTTACTTCGTGTGTTAACGTGAAGAGGATGAGTAAAGAGACCGAAAATCACCTGTGTTGAAACTTTGTAGGCCATATAAGCGTTCATACCATCACCTGTGAGAAGAAGAGAGAGAGAGAATCTCCTTGCATGAACAAAAGAAATGCAAAAGAATCCTGTTTTTTTATTTTTTATTATAGGATCTAAACAGCTATTACGCTAAGACTTGTGCTGGTATTCGGTAATGCAATATATCACGGTAATGAATATGCACGGTATTGGTATCATGGGCACTTCTAAATACCGCCAATAATTATATTACAAATTATTCTAAATTTGGAATGCATTTTAAGAATACTATTCCCATCAACTGGTCAAAGTGCACAACACCGCTGTATGCTGCTTGAAAGACTCTGTGCGCTCTGATGTAAACAAGCACGTAAGAGAAGCACATGGAGGAACACGTGAGAGACACGCTGAATGAAAGCACATTCACTCTCTGACAGCAGATGGCGCTAAACTGCAGAAAATGTCCTTAACGTGGAAACCCCTTAAATAAACCAGCTGGACTACTTTCTTAAACATATTTACCGTATTTTCCGGACTATAAGTCGCATTTTTTTTCATAGTTTGGCTGGTCCTGCGACTTATAGTCAGGTGCGACCTATTTATCAAAATTAATTTGAGATGAACCGAGAGAAATGAACCAAGAGTTCACATTACCGTCTCCAGCCGCCAGAGGGCGCTCTAATGCTGCTCAGTGCTCCTGTAGTCTACACTGAAGACATAGAGCGCCCTCTGGCAGCTGGAGACGGTAATGTTTTCTCTTGGTTCTTGGTTCTAAATAAATGCGACTTATAGTCCAGTGCGACTTATAGTTCGAAAAATATGGTAAATAATTTTAAATAGCCAATCAGATTTGTGTATTTGCTTTGATGTTCATCACAGTGCCAAATACTTAAGTATTAAGACTTAATAGGTTATTTTAATCTGGACTACAACGTGCCCATATATATTTTAATTGTTAATTCACACTTTACATCAGGACTTCATTTTTAACATTAGTTAATTCATTGGTTAACATAAACTGCCAATGACAAATTCTTCTGAACATTCATTAATGTTAGGTATTCCAATAATTAATAACACATTGTTAAAATGTAAAGTTGCAACTGTATTATTTAATGAGCTAACATGAACTATGACTTTTTTTAACAAAGATTAATAACTTCTGTAGCAGATGTAGCTATTATGAATGTTAATGGTTAACTAATGAGATTGTAAAGTGATACCTATGGGTCTTTTGCACTTTAATCTGTGCAATCCTTTTAACTTTAAATATTTTTCTTTATTGTTTTATTTTATTTAAATGTTCAGTTATTTTTGTTATTAGAAAAAAGTTATTTAACCTATTATATTATATTATACTATATTTTGAGCACTTTTTTTAAATTTCAATCCCGTGATAATACCGTTTACCGTCATAAAAGCGTGAGCAATTAATCACAACAGGAAAATTTGATCCCGGCATATCCCTAATTACACTATACTGTTATTCTCAAGATCCTCCACAACAAATGTATTTCTGCAATACTGTAACTTGATAATCAGCACCTGCGAAATCACAAACAACCAAAACTCCTTCTGTAACGGTCTATAAACCACAATCCCATACACAGTCAAGCGGGAAACTGAAACATTACACATCTTCTGCTGATTTTAGACATTAAAGTAACACCAAACCTTTAAAAAAGAGAAGGACAGGAAATGAAAAATAGCTGGCACAGGGCAAAAAGAGGAAGTTCCAGACAGATTCAGATCCTTAATTAGAACAATTTCACCTCATAAGATAATCAGCTTCCTGTTTTCTGCAGCTGTGTTCGAATGTGCTTTTACACTAATGTGTTACGTGCGCAGTATTAATCCTCAAAAGCTAGAAAAAAAAAAGAGACATTAGAAATTAAGCGCAGCTGTCATAGCGGAGGACAATCTTACCGACTTTCTCTGGATTCGTGACAGAAATGTTGAGATCAAACTTGTCCTCGCTCTCCTCTTCCTCAAGCTTTATGTGGGAAAAAATGAAAGGAAGAGGGAAACCGACTGAGAAATTGCTCTGAGGTGTGTATGAAGGTCTAATCTGACCTCTAGAGATCAGAGAATCTGGTTTTGATTCTGATTCCATTTAATCTAGTATATCGAATAAATTTGGTAAGTAAATTTTAGATCAATAGAAATATATGATGCATGACTTTAAGATTCATTCAAAAGAATCAGCTCATAAGAGTCATTTGCATGTGAAGTGGATCATTAAAAGAATCAAACATCATTCGGTTTCAGTATTTTTTGTTAATTTGTATTGTTTGGGGTTTATGGAGTGTTGTACCTCCTCCAGGGTTTTGGACGGAGCTCTGCTGGAGCTGCTGGCTTCAGGGGCGGCAGGAGCAGATACTGGCGGTTTCACAGCGTCTTTCTTGCGGTCATTTCGAGGACTGTCCAGAGACAACTCCACTGTAGCTTCTGAGTGAAATCATGAGAGAAAGAGTATTATATGTATTCAGTATAACTGAAAAGATGTTGCAACACACACACAGACAGCAAAACACATTCCATCAGCAACATAGCACAAGGTGAGAGGGCAAAGGTCAAGGAGAAATTCCTTTTCCTCTTCCTGAGTCAACGCTGAGAAAGCAAATTCATCATCCATCGCTAAAATTTGATGTGCATGCATTCCTGCATTCCAGTAGACAACAGCAGAGAGAAATAAAAAAATAAACCTAAAGCAAGTCAATTCTGTGTTGTTTCCGTATTATTTATATTCTAACATAGCTTTTTTTATTATTATGAATCTGCTATTATTTTTATATTTTCAGTTTTCATTTTTAGTGTCAGACTTAGTAATAATATCTGCTTTTGATATTTTCATTAGTCTGTTTATTTAAATATTTAGTTTTCATTTATTTTTATTTCAGTTTAAACTTAAGCCAGTTAGTTACCAGAACAAGAAGTTTAAGTTTTTCGTTTATTTCAGATTTATTTTAATCAACAATAACAACATAAACTATAAGTTAACAGTAAAAGCACTGCTTCAAACTGTGTCTCACAAGGTACTAAGACAGGAATCGAGGATCAAATACTCCTGTGAAGGCCCAATAGTTGTCTGGAAACACGAATCATACAGTTAAATGGATATGTGATGTTCAAATGTTTGGGAAGGCAGCTCTAGGTTTCGAAACACACATTTTCAAATGCAAAATATACAAGCGCACGTATGATGCCCAAAAGTGTCATGTGGAAAAGTCCACTAGGTTTTGAAAGAAAATGTCCAGGTGAATGTACAATGCTCAAAAAAATTGTATAGGAAGGTAGCTAGGTTTTGAAACGCAAACTGAACTTGCTCAAAAATGCAAGTTTATATACATATGATGCCAAAAAATGCTCTTTAAGAAGATGGTTTGAATGCACTTGTGATAATTCGACTCTCACACCTGAAATGCCCAGAAACTGCTGTCCGTGTAGGCATTTCATTAGGATTCAGAAGGGCCTACAGTTATGATCTGGTGTCACAGGTGAAATGTGTCGTACCTGAGAAGAGATCCTGCTCCTCGGAGTGGACCCCGTTGGTCCTGGAGCTGCTGCTGCTGGCGGAGGGTTTGGGGACAGGTGCAGTCAAGGCTTCCTCGGTGAACAGATCCGTGGGGTCGTCTTTAGCCTGTGGCTTGACCTTCACCTCTGTGAAAACATCAACAGCTGGCCCCGAGGGCTGAGGCTTCTTCGTCACAACTTTTGGCGGCTCCTTAAACAGTTCCTCCTCGTCATCGTCGTCACCGAACATCTCGGCACTCACCGCCTTCTTGACTGAAGAGCTTTTGTGCACAGGTGGTCCACCGAGGACACCAGACTTTGGCGCTTCTACAGGCTCGTTCAAGAGATCTGGCAAGGGATTCTGGACCTCAGGTGAACTCATTACTTCGCTATCATCGTCCAGCGGCTCGCTGAACAGGTCGGCCTCATCGCTGCTAGGAGAAGGGATCTTGGCGTCTACTTTCTTCTGGGGATCAGAGTTAATGTTGCTGAGAGGATCGCTGGAGATGTCTTCTGGTGGCTCGCTGAAGATGTCTTTAGGAGGTCTGATTGTGTCCGGTGACGGAGAATCCATCTGTGAGATCGACTAGGAACAGCACAGAAATGATACAGAGCTAATGTTGTCAAATGACTATAAATATATTTATTAGGAGCTGAAACAAGATTAGATTGCGTTTAATGGCCAGTGCAAAGAAATTTTATTAAATACAGTAAACTTTTTCAGGGTTGAATCTCACATAACCTGCCTGGTTAAAGCTCTCCACTAAATAAATAAATAAAATAATTTATTTTTATTTTATTTTGCATTGAAAAGCAAGCATATGTCCCACCCAAATTCTTATTACTGTAACAGCAATTATATATTTATTAAGTCAGTTTTTGTTATTTTATGTGTATTTCTATAATTGATTATTTAAAATAAATAAATGTAATGTTTTTTTTATGCTATTTAAAGCTTTCATTATTCATTGTGACAGTAATTACACAGCCTATTAAAAAAAAAGTTAAATATTTATTATATTTATTACATTTTTACAACCAAATTCTCATTATTATAACAGTTATTACATAGTATTTAAAATGTAAATATCATTTTAAATACTATGTAATTACTGTGATAATAATGAGAATTTGGTTGGAAATAATTATCATTAATATTTGCTATTTTTATGTAATTGTGCATTTGTACATTTGGAGATTTAAGATAAATTAAAGCAAGCAAGCCTATTTTAGTATTTTTCTGCATATAAAATTAAGCACATTTTCCAACCAAACTCTCATTACTGTAACAGAATTATATAGTATTTAAGTTCTAAAATATTTATCATGTTAGTTTTATGTATTCCAGCATTTTTTACAAATGGTGATTTGAAGTATATAAATATAATTGATCTCCAAGAAGGTGGTTTTCATTACTGTCACATTATTTAAAAATAAATAAATACATAGATAAGACAGAATAAATAAAAGTGTCCCTAACAATGCTTCTAAAATTAACTACTTTTGCATTATGTTAAATAAATTGCATATTTCCATTTTTGATTTTAGGGTAAAACATTAATTATATGCTATATATTTGCTAATTTCTCATGTGATTCACAAGGCGTTAAAAGCTTGGCATTGGAATAAAAGTCATTTATACTTCTGAAACTCACATGATCACACCATCAGTTCTTTGACCTGAAAAGACTGGAATAATTACACTAAGTAAATACTGACTGCTGGACACCAGCTCATTCATTAGAGACCTGCCTTCTAATACATGCATGCATGCATATACATATTTAATATGTATATAATATCTTAACTAAGTTACAGTGTGTTGGGTGGTTTTGCATAAACAAGTTCATGAATTTTCACACTTCCCATATTAGACATAGCACGTTTATTTCACACACACGTCAGTTTTTGAAAACTTGTTCTTGTTCTTTGAAAACTTGTTTGAATACCTTGGGGTATTTCTAAAGTTACTCAACTACAAGAGAAGAGTCCTCCAAGAACTTCAGTGTGTCACGCGCAGGCCTAAACTCAGATCTATTTAATCCTGCGGCAGGACCAGATATGAGGTGACGATGAAAATAAGATTTCTTTATTCAACTATCACGCAGATGTGATCGCAACAAACTCTGTGTGAGCCGGCAGAGCTGAAGAGCTAACTGAAGAAGAAGAACGGGCAGATCCGAAGGTGTCAGAGAAGTGAAAGCGATCGGTCTGTTTGTCTGTGTGTAGGAAGTATATAGCTAATTAGCTTTGCAGCTCCGTTTAGTTTTGTGTCTTACCGTGCCCGTGAACGCATCTGCTCCCTCGTCGCTGTCCTCCAGCAGCTCGGGCTCCTCTGAGTCCGGGAAAGGCGGAGGACTGCGCTCCGAGTTAGCCGCCATCTTCAACTCCACACACACACACACACACGGAAAAACTTTATTACAAGCGGGAGATAAAAATGACAGAGTGACATTGAACTTAAACGGGGGGGAAGAGAGAGAGAGAGAGTGGTAAACAGCGACGCCTAGTGGTCAACAGGGGCGGGGTTTGCTCGGTTGCGTCACGCTCACAAGACCACTCCCAAAGTAATACAATATAAAATATTATTTATACACTGCAAATTGTTTTTTTAAATAATAACAGCTTGGGGTGGAGTTGTTATTGATTTCTATATTTTTAAATGGAAAAAATATGATAAAAAAGCTATCACTTCATTTCAGGAAGCGCGCGTGAGAGGGCGGGACTTTGTGTTACGTTACTCAAACCACGCCCACAAACGCTTCTGTTTACAGAAGTACAGGATCGAATTGAATGTTTTGACCGGCGATCATGCAGTTTATACTCATAAATAGTTTCATCTGAAATATTATTATGCCTCGACGGGCTCATGAAGACACAGAACCCCTGCTTTCATCCACTCATATCGACGAAGACGGTAAAAATGCCTTGCTATCAAATGTGTTTAATATTACTCGATCTTACTTATCTTACTCGATCTTAACGTTACTTATGTATTACTCAAGTGTTGTTGAAGAGAACCAGATGTATTTTCATCAGATATATAGACGATTAAATCTGGATCCAGCACGAAAACATGTTTATTTGAACACAGAAAAGTACTGAAGTACCATGGTACATCGATGGTCGTACTTTGATATAGATCCAAAGTACTGTGTTTGTTTGTGTGTGTGTGTGTGTGTTCGTTCGTGTTTAATAATATATATATATATATCTATACAAATGCCTCGTCATGTATGTACTGTATATGTATGATCATTTTAGTGATATGTAATGTTTCCATTAGATGACCAGGCATCCAGCAGAAAGAAACTTTCATATGAGGAGGCTGTTGAGAAAGCAGGTTAAAATCACCTTTATGTATTTAATATGGAGAATAAGTTGTCCTAGATGTAGTTTGTTATGTCCAGATGCAGTGGTCAGCGATCATCCTCATGTCTGTGTTTGTCTGCAGGGTTCGGGCTCTTCCACTGGCTGCTGTTGGTGGTCTGCGGCTGGGCGAACGCTAGCGATGCGGTGGAGATCCTGTGTGTTTCGTTCCTCTTGCCCACGGCACGCTGTGACCTCCATCTCACCTCGGCCCACATGGGGCTCCTCACCGCCAGCATATTCCTTGGTTATTATCTGTGCTGCTTTCTTTTTTATTCAATGTTCTAATCATGTTACATTTTAGGTATTTGTAATTCATTCATGGTGAGAAAACTAAAGGTCAAATCGAACTTTTTATCAAAAAAGTCAGTCGGGTCAAAAATGCAGTTTGTTCCCTATTTGGGTGAACTTTTGTTGCCTTCTCACGAGTCTGAAAATTGCAGAGTCATGCTCATGTTTTTTTTTTAAGTTTTTTTTTTTAAACATAACTGAGCCAGAAATTAAAACTGCTGACATAGCCATGTGATTTGAGTTTCATGCTCCTCAGTAACGTGTCAACTCGACTGCTTCCTTTGACAGGGATGATGGTGGGCGGTTATGTTTGGGGGTATCTGGCTGATCGCAGAGGACGCCGGAGCATTCTGGTCATTTCTCTGGCAGTGAATGGCGTTTTTGGGGCGGTGGCCAGTTTGGCCCCGAGGTTCTGGCTCTTTTTGCTCCTGCGGTTCTTCAGTGGAGTCGGGTAATGACATGCCAAAAGAGTCTTGACCTCCACAGACACATTCTGAAGGTTTAGATTGAATCAGATGAATGCATTTGTGTCTTGTGTCTCTCCCAGGGTCGGCGGCTCCATTCCTGTCATCTTCTCCTATTTTTCAGAGTTTCAGCCACGTTTGAGGAGGGGGGCTATGATCAGCGCTCTAGCCACCTTCTGGATGGCCGGAAATATTTTAGCGGCAGGTAAAACCATCATCCTCTGAGCTGAGAGAGGAGTCTCTAAAATACTGCCTAGAAAGGTTGTATCATTTTTTATTTTCCGATTTAGTTTTAATATTGAAACATGAGCAGTAAAGAACACAACCTGAAGATCTAGAGCTATACTCAAATATTAATAAAAAATAAAAGAATATCTAAACAATAATGCATATGAATAAAAATATAAAAGATATTCAAATAAACATAAAAAAAAAATGCATAAGACAAAAGTAAACAACCAAAAATGTATCCTTTTAATAAATAAAAATATAAAAAGTATCTAAAGGAACAAAATAACAATGCAAATGGCAAAATTTAAAAAAAAGATACAAATATATCATGTGCCACTATTTAGACAAAAAGAGTCTAAATAATAAGCTAATAAGTAGGCTGTACTTATTTATTGTCATTAGTGCAAAACATTGAAGCATGAATATTGATTTGAATACACGTTCTGTGTTTTTTCCAGGTGTGGCGTGGTTGGTGATTCCCAGAACATCTTTGAATGCTAATTGGGGTTGGTTGAATTTTCAGAGTTGGCGTCTTTTTGTGGTCCTCTGCTCCGTCCCCAGTCTGTCATCAGCACTGATTTTCAGACTGTTCATGCCAGAGAGCCCCAAGTTCCTCATGGAGGTGTGTATAAAAGTTCAATTTACAGGCTGTGAATTCTAGAACTTGTGTCGTGTGTACAGTTCTAGAATTCAGTAGAGCTGCACATATGGCATGTACTGTTTTAAGGTCTATTACAGGCTGCATGTTTGGTGGCATGTTATTACACGATGTGTTTCTCTTCCACAGGCCGGACGTGAGGCAGAGGCTTTGTCTGTGTTCCAGACGATGTTCAAACTGAACAACAGATGGGCCACAAAACCATTTCCTGTATGTACCACCTCAGTGATCTTTGCTTTCAATTCTAAGCCAAACCTTCCCACTTTTCATAAAGGAAAGTACACTAATTGTTGTGTCAGTTAATAAAACGGAGTTTCTCTTAACAGGTACCAGGTCTTGTGATCAGATCCAGGGATAATGAAGTAAAAAACAGACCCACTAGCGGCTCAAGATATCAGCAGTTCACCCACCAACTCAGACAGGTTCAGCGCTTTTTTTTGATACATGTTCGAGATTTTCTTTTCTGCTTTCTTAGAAGCTATTAATGCTAACATGAAGTCTCTTTATGGCCCCTGCTGGTTCTTCTACAGGTTCTGGACCCCATGAAACAGCTGTTTGTTGGACCCTTGGCTTCCAGAAGTGTCTCTCTGCTGATTATATTTTTCTGCATCTCATTTGGGTACTTAACATAAATTATAAGCTCTGTTCTGATTGGCTGAACACGACCGGTTGGTTTTGCTACCTTTAAGATTTAAATCTGTTATTATTAGTTAACTCCATTTAAAAATGGTTAAGTTACTCAGATTATGAGTAAGTGTGTTCAATGTTGTAATCCTCTCTGTGCAGGTATTATGGGTTATGGATGTGGTTTCCGGAGCTTTTTAAGAGAACCGAGGATGGAGGGTCTCCATGCGCCAACGTGTCTCGATTCCAAAACTCAGTAAATGAAAGCTGCTATCCAGTCAAAACTGCAGGTTAATGTTACTAAAAGCAGACTGAATGAGACTACTCAATATTTTTCTAATCAGCAAAAGCACAAATTTTTTAACATTTGTTAGTTATACTATCAGGAAGTGCATTGTGTTTTGTTGTCATGATATTCAAGTATCTTTTATCAAGGCTTTGTGTTCATGTGTTTTTATAGTGTACATGGAGGGTTTTATAACAGCTGCTTCAAACTTGCCGGGAAACATCTTCACTATCCTGCTCATGGACAGAATTGGCGGGAAAATCCTGCTTTGTTAGTACAACAGGTTTTGTCTTCCAGTGTTTGAATGGCAGCTCAAAATATTTAATTACTACATTAAACAAAACATTAAAGAACTAATAAAGCGCTATAATTATTATTGCATTATATTTTTATAATAATGCAGATTTTTCTCTGATAGGCGTCAGTTTGTTGGCGTCCAGCATGAGCGTGTTCATCATCTATGTGGTGAAGACCAAAGCTCAGAGTCTGATCATGTCCTGCGTGTTCAGTGGTGTCTCGGTCATCTCCTGGAACGCTCTAGACGTGTTGGGAACTGAACTTTACCCCACACAACTACGGTAAAGCCCAATATTCATTTGTAATGAAGTCATATTGGAACTGATTTCACATGCAATCAAAACAGACATCATTTACACTACTGGTCAAAATAAATAATTACGATTTTATTTTGCTATGTTTCTACAGTAATAGAACATTTTTTAAGTCTCTACAGTAAACTAAAGTAAAATTATGAATTATATATATATAAATTATATATATATGTTCAATTATTATTAGTATGCAATTATTAATAATGACACTTCTCATCAGTTTTGAAATTAGTTTTTGCTGCCTAATAATTTTGGAAATCATCACAGTATTCTTTGATGAATAGAATGATTTCTGAAGGATCATTTGACACTAGAACTAAGTAATGATGCTGGAAATTCAGTTTGCATCCCAGGAATAATTTACAATTGAACATGTATTCAAATAGAAAACAGTCATTTTCTATTGTAATAATATCACAATTTTACTGTATTTGTGATCAAATAAATGCAGCCTTGGTGAGCAGAGGAATTGTTAGAATTGAAAGAATGACTGTATTAATTCCTGTTTGTGTTGTGTAGCTCGTCAGCTCTGGGGGTTTTCACTGGAGTGGGTCGTGTGGCAGCCATCATGGGAAATGTAGTGTTTGGGCAGCTGGTGGACTCAAACTGTGCCATACCTCTGCTGATGGTGTCTGCGCTCCTGCTGGCAGGAGGACTGGCGGCTCTACGCCTGCCTCAAACTAAACAGACTGAACTCACATGACACACACACACACACTCGATCTGGCAATCCTGTCATTCTGGGACCAAACACTAAACCAAAAATACATAACACAAAAATGATAGCATTATTGCATACTGAATTATAGTCATATTATTTCTTGTTTATACCAATCATTTTTGAGGGGTGGTATTTGATTTTTATATGATATGCATTTTTTTCTTTTTTATGAAAGTAATTTATAAATGAAATCACAGGATATTAAATTAACTTAAATGTTTGTTTTTTGAGATATTTTTTTGTTCTAACTCTTTCTTGTATGAACCTAGAAATAAAACCGAGCATCAAATGTTTCAGTGCTTCAACAACTTTATTTTGTCCAGTCTGAACGTTTGTATATAACCATGGCAATACTTGCAGAGCAATGAGGTAGAGACTTTGAGATTCTAAAAAGCGGCTGCAAAAGGCAACGAGGAAGAGATTATACGCTTTGGCACAGCTTCAGCGAGAAACCAGAGCGGCTAACTACGGTTAGGAGGGTTTAACACTAAACACCGAACTCAGCGTGAGTGTTCCACCTCTTATCTGCTCAAACAAACGATTGTAAACCACTGGCAAACATTTCCCTAGTGCTACGTTAAAAAAAGTGCTATTATTTGATAAAAACTATATACAGCACAGAACAATCCAGAGTTGCTAACGTGTATCCGATCTGATGGATGATTGATGCGGGGTGTTTGCTAAGCAACAGCATCAGCCAGCTGTGATGTCACTTCCTAGAACATTTCACAAGCCAACATGCTCATCAACCATTTAATAGAGCATTAAAAAGGTAAAATAAAAAAGGCAGGAAAAGACCTTTGAGGCATGCAAACTTAAAAAATCTGTTTCATATACTATGACCTAAACCAGCAGTAAAAAAGCAGATAAAACCATCTAAAAAAATCACTAAAATAAACCAAAATAATGGTCTTAAAACACTGGTAACAAAAGAGAAGCAGAAGGCACCGACTGGCTTTTGCCTGCATCAGAGGGTCAAACCTGCGAGACAAACTAATAATCTGTGCATGCAAAATCTAAAACACCACTCTTAAAATCAGATGGCTGTCTGGTTAACTGTGCAAACGGGTCACCATCAAAGAACCCTTTAGTGTGCATAGAGCCTTAATGAACGAGAGCAGTGCAATAAAACGCAGTGATTCCTCAAGTGAGTCACCCTTGACTCACGCTAACATCCTTCCCCAAAACAGTGAACTCAGTCCGGACTCTTCCCCACGCCGGCAGCAGTGGGTTTATTTGGGGTTCAGGCCTTTCTGGTTGCGCATTAGAGGCTGATGGCTGCTCAACACGTCCAGAGAATGCTGCCAATGCCAGCATGACCGACAGTAGTATTTAAAACAGGCCTGAAGAGTTGAAAAAACAACAACATGAGTTTAGTTTGGTAGGTGGGTGCAGTTTACTTTAAGTTTTAATCAATAAATTGCTATTAATCACTTATAGGTGGTGTATAATTTGTATGCATGTCACAGGATCATCATTTTCAACAGTACTGGAAAAGAATTTGACACATACTTAAGACATGACTTAAAACTTATTTAAATTCATATAACCAATATAATTCTATATAGATACTGTATATATATATATATATGTGTGTGTGTGTGTGTGTGTGTGTGTGTGTATAAAATAAATTGTAATGCTTGTTTTATAGTTAAATAAATATTCACATGAAATAAAAAAAAAACGATTAAATCCTGTGTGTGTGTGTATATACTTCATTTAAAATGCTAACTAAAAATCTAATAAATCAAGACTATACCAAATTGAAATCAAATCTAGTTAATTGATAATGAAATGTAATCATAAAGAGTAAATTAATTTTAAAAAAATGTATTTTTCTGACTTACGACAACAATATTTCCGAGTAATAGTTCGGAGTGGGATCGCAAATCATTTGAAACAGTTCGGGAGTTGCGGGTTCGCTAATCAGTTTGGGGATCGCGAATCATTTGAGTCAGTTCGGGAGTTCAAAGCGGGTTCGCGAATCATTTGAATCAGTTCGGGAGTTCAAAGCGGGTTCGCGAATCATTTGAGTCAGTTTGGGGATCGCGAATCATTTGCGTCAGTTCGGGAGTTCAAAGCGGGTTCGCGAATCATTTGAGTCAGTTCGGGAGTTCAAAGCGGGTTCGCGAATCATTTGTGTCAGTTTGGGGATCGCGAATCATTTGAATCAGTTCGGAAGTTCAACGCGGGTTCGCGAATCATTTGCGTCAGTTTGGGAGTTCGTAGTGGGTTCGCGAATCATTTGAGTCAGTTTCGGGAGTTCAAGCGGGTTCGGGAATCATTTGAGTCAGATTGGGGATCGCGAATCATTTGAGTCAGTTCGGGAGTTCGTAGCGGGATCGCGAATCATTTGAGTCAGGGGATCGTGAATCATTTGAATTAGTTCGGGAGTTCGTAGCGGGTTCGCGAATCATTTGAGTCAGATCGGGAGTTCGAAGTGGGTTCGCGAATAATTTGAATCAGTTCGGGAGTTCGTAGCGGGATCGCGAATCATTTGAATCAGTTCGGGAGTTCAAAGCGGGTTCGCGAATCATTTGAGTCAGTTTGGGGATCGCGAATCATTTAAATTAGTTCGGGAGTTCGTAGCGGGTTTGCGAATCATTTGAGTCAGTTCGGGAGTTCAATTTCGCACGTGTGCATTTTGAGTGCGTTTTCACTGCATTATTCGGTGTATTCAAATGCATTTATGAATTCATGTGAACGATCACAAAATTCAAGATATGGGGGTTAGAAAATTTATATATTTATATCATTTTATGTAGTTAATCAATATCACACAAAGAGTGCCATTTCAGTTTTTCTCCAAAAATCTGCATGATTAAAATGTGATATTAAGTTACTACAAACAATAATTTAATTACAAATACAAAATATTGCAGAATAAATGTTTGAAATATATGAATGAATAATAGCCTAAAGAACCTTTGTGCCAAAAGGGTTCTTTCTTGTCATTATAGAACCTTTTTAGCATAAAAGGTTCTTTGGAGTTGAGTAAAGAACCCTATGGTTCTATATAGAACCCCAATGAACCCTTTTTTCTAAGAGTGTAGTTTGAATTTGAGAGAGACTTTATCTATCAATTTGTCTTATAAAGAAATTGGAAATCTTGCTTTTGAATTGAATCAAAACCCGATGAATCGGTAATCAAAAATTTGCTGTCAACCCAAAGATTCATAGCCATACTTGTAAGAAATATTTTCCACAATAGAAAATAAAATAAAATGTTCATTGCTTAAAAATGGTTGTTCAAAAGCCAAATTACTCAGTGCGAAAGAGACCTAAGAATCAGGAACTGAGCTGTAACGCTCGGTATGATGCTGTGCAGAATCTGTTTCCTACCTGAGCTCTACAGAAGAAGGGGCCAGGCTGACTGTTACATATTTGGCACATGGAGTCATCCAGATACGGGTCAATCTGGACCTACAGAGGGAACAGGAAGAGAGTGAGGGCTGATCCCACAGCACATGGTATATCTGAGTTCTGCTCTAATTCACCTTCTTGGTAAACTTGCAGGTTTTTATCTGCACAAACGCTGCAGTCACGGCTTTCAAATAGCTCCTCTGACTTCTGAACGTCACTCTGCCAGAGCCTAGATGAACAAACACAACATTCACTCTATGGCTGAAGAAACGGTAAGATAAGATTAATATATATATATATATATATATATATATATATATATATATATATATATATATATATATATATATATATATATATATATATATATATGGAATAATTACAAATTTAAAATGGCTTTGAAAGATCTTATGCTCACCAAGGCTGCATTTATTTGATAAAAAATACAGTAAAAACAGTAATATTGTGAAATATAATTGGAATTTACATTAACCATTTTCTATGCAAATATATTTTTAGCTGTAATTAATTATGTGATCAAAGCTGAAGTGTCACACGATCCATCAGAATTCATTTTAATATGCTGATTTGCTGCTCATTATTATTGGTGCTCAGTTTTTAATAATGGTTATTATTATTATCAATGCTGAAAATATTGACTTTTTTGTGGAAACAAAAATATATTTTTTCACGCTTCTAAATAGATCAAAAGAACAACATTAATTCGAAACGGATTTGTATAACAAATATCTGTTATCACTACACAATTATAAAAGTTATTACTGTCATTTTCGATCAGTTTAATGTATCCTTGCTGAATAAAAGTATTGATTTCTTTTTTTTTTCTTTTTTTTTATCATACACGTTTTTGAATGGTAGTGCATCACATTTTCTATTAAAATATTATAATATTATGAATTATTAACGGTGTTCACCATTGATGATAATACTAAATGTTTCTTAAGCATCATATCAGCATAACAGAATGATTTCTGAAGCATCATATGACACTGAAGACTTCAGCTTTGCATCACAGAAACATTATTACAGTATCTTCAAACAGAAAACTTTAAATTCTAATAATATTTCACAATATTTCAGTTCCAAGCATTATTATTATTCCCGTTATGCCAAATTTATGGCTGCCAGTATAAAATCGACACTTATTTTTTTCACTGTAGATGAGAGGGGAATGCACAGACCTATAGGATATTTGTGCTTGTCCGTGTCGATGCCTGCATACATGACCCCTCCGAAGAGCTCGTCCATGATGTGGGCCAGACCCTCTGCGTTCAGCATCCCGTGCAGAGCTCCAACAAACACCGTCTTACTGCGGCACAGACGCTGCGCGGGACAGCGGATGAAATTGCTGTCTGAGATCACCCACGGGATGACCTGCACCTGCAGTACAGCGAGTGAGAGAGTGGGGTCAGAGGTCAGAGGTCAGAGATCAGGGCTCGGTGGCGGTGTACGGTTAAGTGCATGTTATTCTCACATCTTTGCTGTGGATCCGCCTGCTAGACAGTTTATAGTAAAACTCGAGATAATCGTCAGACTGCAGACGAAGCTGAGCACAGGCCTGCAGGAGCATCTTCACTGACTTCTCCCAGTCAAACAGCAGATACACATAACCTATGCCAAGACATACAAGACGTGAAAACAAAGCACTATACATATACTGTGTGTGTGTGTGTGTGTGTATATATATATATATGCATAAATTAAATTATTAAGAATAATGAAAAATACTAATCAAATCTAATTTTAATAATTATGAAGAAGTCCGCATGTATCATATTTTACTTTATATAATTTAATAATTAAATGGTTTGAAGATCATTTTACTGTCATCATGAAAGGCATTTTAAGTAAAAACAATAAGTTTATTATTGTTATCTAAAACTATTAAAGACATTTTAAAATAATTTAAATTAAATCAATTAAACTGAAGTTAAATTACCAAAACTTGAAATTTAATTACTAACTGGAAATAAATAAAAAGTTAAAGTGAATTAAAGTTTAATAATAAAAATAATAATAATAATGACAAAAGCACATAACAAAATTACAAAAAAAGCTAATTCAAAATATTAATAAAATCTATAATAATATAAAAAGAATAATAACAAAAAAAAGATACTTAATATTGATTCTGAAATAGTAACAAAATAAAAGTTATACTTGCTGTTATTTTATCAAATTCAGCAACGATTTCCCAGCAAAAAGATGTTTGACACAAATCCTGATAATTGGGAAATGATTTTAAAAGCCATCTATTTCCTGAAAAGCATGAATAATTCACCAGGGGATGATATGTGAAGCTTTCTATGGTTAAACATCAAATATGTTTCTATATTGGTCCTTTATACACAGCCTACTTTGTGTAAGATATTGTTGAATTATTGATGAGATAAATTCTGCTGTTACCTTGTGGAGGACAGCGTGGATGTTTTCCATCTTTACCAGGCCACTCCACTTTCAATGGACCAAAAACACTAAATGTGTTCAACAGACTCGCTACAGAGACAGAACAGTTGTTTGTGTTCAGAACCATAATACAGAATAAAAGCTCCATCTCAAATGAGTGTCAGTCAGCAGCACACCCTCAGTGATGTCCCATGGCACTCCTCCCAGAAACACTTTACAGGAGTAAACAGGGCTTTTGTAGTGGCGCGGAGGAAGACGTCCTTCCCAGGTGCAAGCGGGTTCATTCACGGCTGGGAGAAACAGACATAAAATAATCACAACAATATTAATAACAGCTGTAGACAAGGCTTTTAAGATGTGTTTATCAAATGTTCAACCATTTTTAAAGCCTGATTTATGAAATAACACTCATAATATATATATATCTATATATATATATAAATTATAAAAATAATATATATTATTATTATTATTCAGAAATGGAACGGTTTTGTTAAAATTTTTGACAAAATATAAAAGGAATGTGTAAAAAAAAAAGAAAGGTAAAAAATGTTGTTTACATTTATATGGCTAAAATAAATATAATTTTTCACGCTACGTTTCCAAATATGTTTTAATAAAATCACATTAAATGCTTCGTTTTATGATCAAAGATTTTTTCTATGGGTGTAAAAAAATACAATGCAATGAAATATATGGTGATGATTGAGATGAACAAATAGACATTGCATCTAATGGATCATATTTGATACATTTTAATATGGTATTTCTAAAAAATGTATGAATGGATAATCAAGTAAACCTAAGTTGTTTCAGTCCAGCAAGTGTTCATCTTAAAATATTACTAATAATATTAGAATTATTCTTGTTTACTTCATAAAAATCTGTAATGAACCACTACCTAATATAATAAATGTTTAGCTCATAGTTAAAGGCCTTTTACTTGTTTACAAGGTAAAATATCAATCAGATGTCAGAAGACATGTTTTTTCAGCAAAGTTTTATAATTTAGAGGCATTAAAAATGATGATGCATACGATACAGTAGGCTTTACAGCATTCATTTGACACTGCGTTTTATAAATATGACAGTCCAGATGTGAAATACTGAAAACCAGCGGCTAGCCATCTGCATTCACACTGTGAGCATCACATGTCATGTCAAGTTAAAAATAGCTAAACTTCAAAAATAGTTTGCTGCTTTGAGTTTCTCTGAGCTCTGACTAGTAGTTTTTAGTGAATCTAAGAGTATTGCTGCCTCCTGTTCTGTTTAGCAGGGTGGCTAATGTCACTGTACCTGCAGCTTGTTTATGCAGTTTTGCCTCTCTCTCGATGCAGAACGTGGGCTTGTTCAAGCCCAAAGTGTCCCAGCCGGGCCAGACAGGACCTGTGGACCAGCACCCATCCACTGACCCCTCGGCCTGAGCACTGGACGCATTCGTGAAGGTGTTCAGGGGGCTCTGCTTCAAGCAGGCATCTGTGTCCAGTTTCACACCCTCCGCCTGCAGTCTGGGCAGCATCAGGGGCAACGGAGGAGAAACTCTGAGAGAGACCTAAAAGAGACGGATGCAGATACAACTGACACAGAGGCTATGGAAACAGAATCTTCTAAAGCTTCCACTGCACTCTTTAGGGTTTTGGGTATGATTGTTGCTCACCAGGTGGTCAGATCCTGATGAGATCGCGCTGTTTTCTGAGTTGACAGGGCTGCTGGATCCCGAGTGTAGCAGAGAGTGAGGTTCGAGCGCCGCCATCAGGCTGGAGAAGTGCTCCAGTGGATTTCTAGATGCAGACTCCAGGACCTGGAGAGCGTGCTGCTGACCCGAATCACCACCTTTTGAGGCTCCCAAGAGATCCAACGCTGCAGGAGAGAATCAGTGCGACTTTTATGAGATGTGCTAGTTACTGACTGAGCAAATTTGATCCTTAAATGGCATATTTTAGTGAAAACATAACTGCAGAATGTGAAGAAGGTGTTTCAAAATATATCATACAAACATAAAAATACATAACTTTCATCAAATAACCCTGAGAGTAAATGTACCACAGTTTAAATAACAATATTAGGCAGCACAAATGTTTTAAACATAGATAATAATCAGAAATGCTTCTTGAGCAGCACATTAGCAGATTAGAATAATTTCTGAAGGATCATGTGACGCTGAAGACTGGAGGAATGATGCTGAAAATACAGCACTGCATCACAGAAATAAATTCCTTTTTAAAATATATTAATATAGACAACAGTTATTTTAAATTGTAAAATTATTTTTACAATAATACTGTTTTTACTGTATTTTTATCAAATAAATGCAGCCATGATGAACATAAGAAACTTCTTTCAAAAATAAAAAAATATACAAAATTACCAAGCCAGTAGTTTTAAAATGTAGCATGTTTAAACCAATAAATAATACAAACATATTTATGAAATATATTTTATTTTTATGAGTATTAGCTTATTTTTTACAAACTGCCCAACTTCTGGCTCATCAGTGCAGTGAATCTGGTGGCATGTTTATCATTTGTGTATATCTGTCTGAAATTAACACTTTTCCTGTGAAAACACTGAATGAACGAGAGAAGAGCTGGATGAGACAGCAGAAACCAGCTTGGTCTGTCTGTATGCGTGTGTGTGTGTGTGTGTGTGTATCCCTCTATTACTGGATTTGGGTCAGAACAAACCTTAGGCACATCATGGCTTTCATTTAAAACATGGATGGACATGCATTTATGTTTGTAATCTGAGATAGGGAAGCTAAAGGGGAAAGTCAAAATGAAATGCAAGCCAACGCTGATGAATCCAGCATTCTGTCCTCTGTGAAAGGTGTGAAAATGATTAGTCATGAGTGAGAAATCAAGATATGAGACATCACTACAGTTCAGACCTTCCAGAACAATCCATCAAAACTGCTCTAGAAAGGTCTGAACCTAATACAAAAACACTTTCTTTATCGTCTTCCCCTCTGCTTTTCATTGTTTTCCCTATCTCAGGTTTATGTTTATAATAAAAAAAATCTTTTAAATACAGACAAACACTGTATATAGGTACAGGAATAAGTATTTACACGTAAGAGTTTAAATTTCATTGAAGAATATTCTATTTACTGTACATTATGCTTTTTACAGGAAATATACAAATCATATAAACAAATTAAAAGTACATTCTATAACATATTTTATAAAATTATATAAAAAATACATTGATTGTGAAGTGCATATACATTAACAATATAAACAATATTCAAGTCAATTATTATTTTTCTTCTCTACAAATTTTTTTCAACTCAAGTAAATGTATCTTGTTTAAAGGGATGTTTATATATTTTATCTTACATATTTTAATTTGCAGTATAAAATATTTGATTTATTATTCATATATTCCTAGATAATCGAGACAAAAACACTGATAAAGTGTCTGAAAGTAGCTTGAACAGACAGACAGGAGTGGCCAGTCAACATTTAAACATCACGCTGGTCACACAGGTTCACTCACCGGGCGTTTGGGAGGAGGGCTGGGTCGACCGCTGGGACGCTGGGCGGCTCCAGGGCTGCTGGTTCCAGCAAGGGAAGCTCAGAGACAACAGGCCCAGACTGAGCTCATCAACGCTGGGCACGGCAGCCAGAGGATCCTGCTGCTCTGGAGCGAACAGCATTCTGCTAACCAGCGGAGAGCAGGCTGTGCCCGAACCATCTATAAGAGAGAGAGAGAGAGTTACAGAGGCACAAAGACACACAACCGAACCTGGTTTCCTATACCGACCTGCCGTGGGTCCAGTGGAGGTCATCATACTGCTGTGTGTTCATCACTGACCTGTTAAACATGTGACCGGCCCGTTCAAACCTCACACAGTGCTGCTAGTGCTAAAGCCATGCTCACTCCATCACACGCACACTCTGTCTGCTAGAACAGCCTCACCACCTCCCGTCCCTGTGAGTGTGTGTGTGTGTGTGTGTGTGTGTGAATCACGTGTACTGTCTGTCTCTCTGGCCCGTCTCCCGTTCATGGCCTGACTCAGCAGAGAGACAGACAGAAGCGGGCAGGGCTCCAGTGATCACTATGATTCAGCTCATTTGATTTCACACACACACACACTCACAGGGACGGGAGGTGGTGAGGCTGTACCAAACACACCCTAGTGTCAGACTAAAGTGAGGTGACAGGGGTGTGTCCAAAAGTATGCAACATTATTGGGGCGTGTCCAAAAACATTGGACGTGATGAGGGCGTGTCAAGTAATAAAGTCCAAAAGTAGCCTTTTTATATTAAAAAAACTAAAGCCCATGCAGGCCAGAGGAGAAAAAGTAACACAAAAGTAAAATAATGCATAACTTTCCATAAAAGGTAACTAATTAACTCAATTTGTTTCTTTTTTAGGGAGTAATGCAATATTGTAATGCATTATTTTAAAAGTGACTTTCCCCAAGACTAGCAACATGATGGGGGTATGTCCAAAAGTATGCATTGTCAAGTTGTAAGTAAAAATATTGAAAATACTGTTTCAGTCTTTCTGCTTCAAAATGTCATGTTTGATTAAATGTTACTTGCTGTTTCTTTGTAATAATTTGTGAAATTTACTAGCAAATTCTGAGTGAAAATATATCATCATGCTGTCTAATCAGCATCTTGATATGCCACACCTGTGAGGTGGATAAATTATCTCAGCAAAGGAGAAGTGCTCACTAACACAGATTTAGACAGATTTGTGAACAATATTTGAGAGAAATCGGCCTTTTGTGTATGTAGTTTAACTCATGCATTTATAATTTAGTTCAGTATATATATATATATATATATATATATATATATATATATATATATATATATATGCATAAAAAAAAAATTTTTGGTTCTTTAACTTGTTTTAGATGTTTTTGAAAATGTCAATTGCCATCCAAAACTAATTTTTTATTTTAATACAACATATTTCTGAGTGAAAGTTGAATTGTGTCACATAATGAAAAGAAAACATAGATCGGCTCTTTTAACCAAAAGGATAATGAATAGTGTGCGTTACATACCAGGATTTGCAGGTATGCTAAAGAAATTCTTAAATATCTATTTACTGACAGGTTAACATTATCCAATATCCACTGGTCAGTGTGGCCTCAGTGACATCCGCAGAAGAGGAAAGCATCAGACTACCAGAGCTTCAGAGTATGTTATTACCATACAGTAACAACACTTTACAATAAAGCATGTATTAATGTTATGTCAGGTTGATTTCAACATTAACTTATTATTCAACTATTCAGTATTATTTAATGGACCCGAGCTAACATGAACAAACTATGTACAATTTCTATTTTTATTAAATAATTTAAAAAGATTTATACATACCATAACAATGTTTGCTCATTGTTAGTTAATGTTGACCTTAATGGGACCTAACATTTTGATTAAAGATGATGAAGGAATAACTGGCAGTGATGAACTGTTCACAATAAATCCAGAAACATATATTAATTAGGCAATTATGGCCTGTTTCAGTGTCACATTCCCTTGATGGTATCGGTGTGTGGATCTCACCTGAGATGTGTTTCCGATCGTTTTGCGGTTTGGCTCCTGAAAACAGCCCAAAGGCTCTGTGAGCTCCAGGATCTCCATAAGCGGCCTTGCAGTGTTTTCTCTCTCTCTGTTAAAAGAAATAGTATGGCACATGCACAAGAGTGTGACTATATTGCCATATTAGCTGAACATTTACTTTAAGTCTACTTGCAACTGAAACATTACTAGTACTTGACTTTTTACACATATATATTCAGCTTGCTAGGATGTGTGGCTATACCTCAAAATTACGAATAAACACTTTTGAGACAACCTACCGAACTATGAAAAATCTCCACTTAGTGTTAAGGGACCCCGTCTTAAAACCTAGTGAGCTCTCTATTTAGACGGTAATTAAACTCCTTCTTTTGTTTATTAAATACTTAATGCTCATCATCTTGTTTATATTCTTCAGCAAACTGTCTTTTGTTGTTTGTCTCGGTTTGTGTAGGCCAAAATTGTGTTTGCACTATTTTCATCATACACAGCTAAAAACTGCGCCGTTAAAAAACGATAACTGAAAGTGTGTGTATGAGCTCTTTCACACACACATAAACCAGAGCGTCTCTTACCCTGCAGAAATCCATTAGAGCGTCTATATGCAGCTCAAAAAGACAAAAACAGGCCAATTTTAACTTTCTGAAACAGTTCAGGCCGCCGCTGCTCCAAGACACAAAACAGAACACGTTTCGGTCATTTTTTGGATTAAACAGGTGGATGACTCCAGCATTAGCAAATCACGCTCACGGTCACGCGCACAGACCAAATAATACAGTGGAGGCTGGGGCTAGTTGTCACACGGGAAGTTGTCACGAGGGTTATTTTTCAGTAATTAATAACATGGATAAATTAAACATACGAAGAAAAATAATTACATTTATTTTTGTATATAATGTTTGTAACGTGATCAGAAATTTAGAAAAAAAGTATTTTGACTTTATAGTTTTACAATTTAAATCAAGATGAAAAAGCGAAGTCTTTGCTACTTTGTAATCGCTATTGGGGCATGTTGTCACAACGGTTAACGTATGTTCAGTGAATATTATTTGAGTAAAATAACGACGAAATCGATCAATTACCTTTTGTAGACAAGGCATTAGGTTAAACGAGTTTAAATAAAGACATTGCATTTCATAAATAAACCAACTGGAATAAAATGTGACAACTTGCACCGGTCACACCTATCTATATAAATATCAAACCATGTAAACACATCAAAGTTCAATAAAAAAATAGAAGACATCTTCATTTGAGTGTGCGTTCTCTTTTATTGACATTTAAAACTCTTTATAATAAATAGAGATATAATATTTAAACAACACATGATTTCCCACAGTCACACAGTAAAGCTATGAGAAGGAGAAGGAAGATCTGGTTTATGCCATCAAGCACATCATCAAAACAAAAAAGGTCTAAAACTAACATTGTCTTCACTAGGATGAACGGCTCCAGACTGCATTAAAATATCTAAAATAACTGGATTGTGATATACTGTATTCTTCTGAGAGCTTCACAAGAACAAGAAGCTGATGAATGTTGGGAGATACACCAGTCCATAAGCCTAGTTCAGTAGTTACACATTCGCAATTACAGAAAAGACACATTTCCTGTTGAGAGAGATGTTGCTACAACATGAAGGCAGTGAATTCATACTGATGTTTTTGGAGGTTTTGATTTTTGCTAAACCAACAGAAAGTGACTGTGTTATGAAACGAATGAGAAAACGTTTAGAAGAGTTCAACAAAGTTCATGTTTTCTAAACCAGTTTGAAGCGGTTTCTGGAAACAAATCTACTGTCGTCATGTGGATGTGGTCTGGCATTAGATGTAAGACATTGCATTCAGTAAATGTGAAAGATAAACACTGCACAGAGTTTCTATTGATTTCAGGAAGATCACAAAGGCAGCAAATGAATCACTCAGATGATTATTAGTCTGAGCAGATGGATTTATTAACTGGTTAGAGACTCATGGATTACAAGGTGCTTTCCAAAAACTGTCAAGCATGTACTGTATATCCTAACAAGCGCCTAAATTGAAACTGATGCAGGTTTGTGCAGTAGTTCAGGTGAGTTTATGGTGTGAAGAATCTCTTTGATGCCATGCAATGTTCAGCAGAAGAACATAAGAGGAACACACTGGGCCGTGAATGTTACTTTAGCTGTTCTGACATCAGTTCTAAGTATATTTTTGATGCTACAAGCCAGTCCACATGGGCGAAATATCTGCAAATCAATGTGGTAAGCAGCAGTAGGAGGGTGTTGGCTGTAGGGGATGCCATCACTGCGACAGGGCTAGCACGAGGTCTTTAACCAGCATCGTGCCGATCACCATCTTCTCACAGTTCACCGTCAGCTGAGCTCCGCCGCCTTCCTTCGTAGTTACGGTGACTAGCACTAGACAACCGCTGCTGACTGTTTTACCTGCGAATCTGTAAACAGGAACGGAAGGAGGAGGAGGAGGTGTACTGAGGTTTCAAAAGATCACAGGCCAGAAATAAAGGCAGAAAAGCGAAGAATGAAAGAGTTTAACATACTCAAATAAGGGTACCTTTATTCAAACCTACATTAAATATAAATGAACATACAAATGCCTCTAAAATATAACTAATACCAGTCCCTCCACGGAATTTCAGCGATTCTGTGATCACTGAATCCAATGCTAAATAAAATTTTTTTGCATTTTTTTGCGATCCTGCATAATCACAAAAAATGAATTATCCCTAAGTTGCAATGCATCATTTTCAAAATACAGATATGTGCATCTGATATCAGTGAATGGTGTGTCTGAAACAGCGACAGCCATGGAAAACTGCCATGGAAAGGCAAAGCAATTTCCTAATGCAAATGCAGAGCACCAATTCCTAGTATGGTTATGACTTTCTTTTACACTTTTTAAGTTATTAACACATTACAGTGATCAAGAAACAGGATGAATGACAAAATAAAAAGCATTGCATGGGGGAATGTAATAAAAAAGAGTTATGGTAAATGTACTATCATACAAATTTTTTTTTTAAACATCGCAAATTTTGTGCAAATTCATGCAAATTATCACCACAAAATGGTCAATGGGATTCTTTTATCATGAAAAGTCCTAAAAAAAAAATACTTTTTAAAAGTATTACAGTCCTGGAGGCCTGATTTTACAAATGTATCAATATAGTAATCATACTTGGTGTAAACGGGCCTTTAGAGACCCCATCCCAAATGAGCCACCCCTTCACGTGTGTGTGTTACCTGCACTCTTTATCTGAACCGCATGGTACTCTGCTCAAGTTGGCGGTGGCCGTGACCCTCTCAACGATGACATGTTCGTTCACACATTTCTCTCCCAGCGTCAGCTTCTCCAAGATTTCATTCATTCCCATCAGTTTACCTGTGAAAAGAGACCGACAGCATCTCTTCGTCAGATCAGTGCTCCGTCAAACTGTCTGAGACATTTGATGGAGCCCCAGAGATGCCCAGAGTCCATTTCGTCAAACCCCAACTTGGAATTGTCAACCTAGATTGTGAACAGTGTTGGAAAAATTCTACATTTATTTTATTAAGTAAACAGAAACTAATTCCATGTAATTAATTACATTGTTAGCTTACCAGCATGCTTATGTCAGACTATTACTCAACAGTGAACGTCTGTCTGGTCTCTTGTGCATTAACAGAGTTGCAGCCCACGAAGAGTGTTACTTAAAAGCTCAAAAGTCATTAACAACGGCACCTTGGTAGGTAGCTGACTATGTAGACAGTACACAACAAGGTTTTGTGAGCTGTGCTGAGCGTGCTGGTCTCACAAGTGTTGTGATGGTTCAGGGTCACTCAGACAGGTTCAGTGTTTCGTAGCCACATTCCTAGATGCAGCATAATGTTACCTTGACATGGTGTGAGGAAATGCAAAGTCATGGTAACAGTCGCCAAGGCAATATCTGGAGACTGGTAAGAGGGAGGGGCAGCTGGAAGCAAAATCATTTCCAGAATAACATGAAGAGGGTGTGCAGCTGACAAAAATATGTTCTAAGAACGTTTTGAAAACATTAAGTTATGAAAACGTCACAATGTGGAAAAATCTGTCAATGTTATCAGAATTTTCAAAAAAAAAAAAGATTCTTTGTTATGCGAACATTCCATTTTTATTATTTTACAAACATTATGGGAACGTTACTCATGAATGTTCTCTGAACATTCTTAAACGAGTAGTTATCAAACTTGTTAGAATTTTTTTTTTAGATGAATGTCAGACTGAAATGTTTCACAAAAAATGAATTCCATGTAGGATGGCCATATGTGCTTTAGTGTTTTAGTAACGTTTCTGGAAGAAAATTAGTTCATAACATTGAGAGAACCTTGCCAGAACACTTTAACCAAAGTTCTGAGAACGTTCCCTGTGAGCTGGTTGTGTGCATCTGTGAAAACAAATCAGGAAATATAGAGGAAGTGGAGGACTGGAAGTGATATGCTAATCAGCTACCTCAGAGAAACTTACCATTCAAAAGATTCTCTAATGAACAGCAGAAAAACGAACCCACGGAAGAGGAAAACATGAGTTTGGTTACAAAAGTATGTCGTTTTAGTACACAATAGAAGAAATCAGTTAGGAAAAGCCATGAAACATTAAATTAATATTTCATGAGAAATGAAAAGAGAGACAGAAAAACTTTCTCTGGAAAATTAATCTCAGAGAGACACTGCTGCATATGACAGATGTTTTGATGAAAAGGAGCAATCAGAAGGGCAACTGTGAGTGTTAAAGCGAGAATGGGCTGACGTTCTCTCACCTTGCTCCTTCTTGAAGTCGTTTTCTGTCAGAAATGCTGGTGTCATTAGCTCCCCGACGGGCGGCTGGATGGAAGCAAAGAACTTGCGGGTGTGAGTACTGAAAAACGTGAACAAAGATGCTTGGAATTGGAGTCAATAAACTGCTATTTGACTTATATGTATAGAGGTGAGCCAATCATGTTGTACAGGTATGTGATTTACATAAAGAAACATGCAGCCCGTTTCATTCAAAAGGTGAAGAATGGCAATAAAAAGCGAAATTATGACCATACATGGACCATTCAACAAAAATAAGTTCTAAGGTACTTCTACCATTCCCATTAAATTATGAAAATGTCATTTCTGAATGTTCTCCGATTGTTCAAAATGCGCAGTTTTTAAATGATTTTAGAACTTTTTTAGTTATGCAGATTTTAACAACATCAAAGACCAATTCATTTGATTATTTTGCAAACATTATTGGATTGTTACTTTGGAATGCTCTGTGAAAGTTCCTAAAAATTTTGCAACAAGTAAAAAACATCCTGTTAGCTGGGTAACAAGTGGACGTCAGGAAATAGAAGTTTATAACTGAGCTTCTTTTTAACACTCACCACAGCTGGAAGTTTGCTGCTTGCGTGGAATCACAGAAATCTATGCCCATCATCACGGTAACCGAATCACCTACTGCTAACATTTCTGAAAGAACAATACAAACAGAACAGAAATAAACCTGAAGTAGTTGTAGATAAAGCTGCTGTGGAAGATCTCATACTGCGCTGGGTTTCAGACCTATCTCAGCGAACTCTCGGATCCTCCTCCCGGACTGCAGCCTGGGATCTTCGATGTGCAGGTTTTTGATCTCAGAGTTTGTGTTGTTGGTAAATTGGATCTGGACGGCCACCATATTTGGGTCTGGACTGAAGGGCTGCCGGCTGAAGCAATAGTCAACCGCAAGACCCTCACCTTTTATACGATGCAGGAGCTCATACATCTTTATCGCACCAGAAGGTGCAATGGTCTGTGAGAAAACAGAAGTGATTTTATTCATATCAATGTATAAAAATGTATTATACACTACCGTTCAAAAGTCTGCAGTCAGTAAAAAAAGATTTCTTGGAAAGGAATGAATGCTTTTATTCAGCAAGGACACATTAAAATGATCAAAAGTTATTTTGAACTTTTTATTTAAAATGTAAAACTCACATTTCTGTCTTTTTATGCTTAAAACAAGAGAGAGAAGAAAAAAAATTATAATTGGAAAAATATAATTTGTATTTATTTATTTATTTTAATCTTGCATTGCATATGATTTTCTTTTATTTAATTCTGAAAATAATAAAAAGAGGTGCATAAAAAAATTAAGAAAATTCTAAGGGAAAATGAATTATATTGATAAACTTAGATTATGACAATATTTCTGCTATATTTATTGCAATTTAAAATTTGGCTTAAAACTCACTGTAGGTCCAAGAATAGCGTCGGTCAGTGACAAACCCTCCAGATCAGATACCAGACTACTGGACAGGAAGTTAACCGGAGTCACTGAAGCCGATGCTGGAGCTGGTTCAACTGGGAGAGAGAAAGAAAGACAAATGAGGTGCTTTTACATTCAAGTATTTGTCTTTAATCTTGTATGTGTTTTACTCACAGTCATCCAGATCCAGCAAAGACATTTCCTGCGTCTCCTTCTTGCTCTCTTTTTTGGATTGTTTGGGAGGCTGTTTTGATACAGGCGTCTGAGCGAAACAAGAAAAGGTCTATTGTTAACTCTTTATTATTAAGAAAAACCAGAAGGCAGTATACTGCATACAATGCACAGTATTCACGAAGTAGTCAGCTGGTATTCTACTCCAATCTAGCCCGACCTTCTTCTTCCTGATGTTGGATGTGTCCGACTCAGACTCCTCCTCTGACTCCTCCTCCGACTCATCCTCTGATTCGCTGCTCTCTGATTCGCTCTCTGATTCTGAAGCACTTTTCTGATTCTTCACTACCTTCCTGACACTCTTCCTGTCCTCTGCACTGCTGCTCTGCTCGCTGTGGGAATGATGGAGCAGAACATGAGACATTTGGTGAAACAAGCTGATCAGAACTTATAATTGACACTGGTTTGGTGTATTGTGTGGATGGCGCACCTCTCTGCACTCTCCTCTGCTGGCTTCTTTGCTTTGGTTTTATCCAGCTTCTTCCTTTTCTTCTTTTGCTCCTCCTCATCATCATCTTCCTCCTCAGACTCGGTCTCTTCTCCGCTCTCTTCACTCTCTGAACCGGAACCGCTTTCATCACTGCCGCTAGCGCTTGCTGAACCGCTGCCCGAATCTGATTCTACCAGAAGAGTGAGAGAAATTGTGATGAAAAATGTGTGATGAAATTGTTATGAAAAACTTGTGATGAAATTGTGATGAAAAACTTTTGATTAAATTGTGATGAAAAACTTGTGATGAAATTGTGATGAAAAACTTGTGATGAAAAACTTGTGATTAAATTGTGATGAAAAACTTGTGATTAAATTGTGATGAAAAACTTGTGATGAAAAACTTGTGATTAAATTGTGATGAAAAACTTGTGATTAAATTGTGATGAAAAACTTTTGATTAAATTGTGATGAAAAACTTGTGATGAAAAACTTGTGATGAAAAACTTGTGATTAAATTGTGATGAAAAACTTGTGATGAAAAACTTGTGATGAAAAACTTGTGATTAAATTGTTATGAAAAACTTGTGATGAAATTGTGATGAAAAACTTTTGATTAAATTGTGATGAAAAACTTTTGATTAAATTGTGATGAAAAACTTTTGATTAAATTGTGATGAAAAACTTTTGATTAAATTGTTATGAAAAACTTTTGATTAAATTGTGATGAAAAACTTGTGATTAAATTGTTATGAAAAACGTGATGAAATTGTGATGAAAAACTTTTGATTAAATTGTGATGAAAAACTTTTGATTAAATTGTGATGAAAAACTTTTGATTAAATTGTGATGAAAAACTTTTGATTAAATTGTGATGAAAAACTTGTGATGAAATTGTGATGAAAAACTTGTGATTAAATTGTTATGAAAAACGTGATGAAATTGTGATTAAAAACTTGTGATGGAATTGTGATGAAAAACGTGATGAAATTGTGATGAAAAATTTATGATGAAATTGTGATGAAAAACGTGATGAAATTGTGATGAAAAATGTGATGAAATTGTGATGAAGAATTTGTGATGGAATTGTGATGAAAAATGTGATGAAATTGTGATGAAGAATTTGTGATGGAACTGTGATGAAAAACGTGATGAAATTGTGATGAAGAATTTGTGATGGAATTGTGATGAAAAAAACGAACAAATGTTTTTCAACATTTTCTTCGTGATGAAAAAACTAAAATGGAACATGTATCAGTGCTGATTCTCATGAAAATAAACTATTTCCCCCAATATTTGCATGTACTATAAATTTTTTGTAATACAGGTTTGAAAAGAAAATGAAAAGAACTATATGGGAATCTAATCAAAATTAGTATTTTCTATCTGTATTTCGTTAGCTTAGCAACAAACTAATGTCCTACAGTAATCAGTGCTGAATCACATGTAAATTATCTTATTTTCTATTATTTGCATATACTAAGCATTTCTTGTAATAAACGTAATTAACTTAGCAACATGCCTTCAGCTTTCTGTTACAGCTCAGTAACTGTTACCACAGTTGTTGCCATATATACTATATTATGATATATTTTGGCTAGCATGCTGAAATGTTATTTTAGTATTATTTATATATTATTATAGTTTTTAGTAATAATTTATCTTTAAATTAATTAATTTAAATTAAATTATCTTAATTTTTTATGTTTGCTATATTCTTATTCCATTTAGTTTTTTTTAAACATTATTATTTTGTTGTTTATATTGTGATTTTTCCATGGACAATATGCTATATTGGCCACAGTTACCGCTATCTGCTGATTCAGTTGGACCTGATTCTCCTTCAGAGTCGGAGTAGAAAGGTTTCTCTACTTTCTTCTCCTTACGATCCTTCCGGCTTGAGCATTTGCTCCAATCTGGAATCTGCAAAGGATCACAAAACAGCATCAAAACAAGCTCAAGTACATCTGAAGGACCTAATCAGAGAAAGAGGTTCAAATAACGGCCATGAATGCCTCTTAATATGCAGCAAACATCTCTGTTTACACTCATACATCAATATAACTTCGGTTCTAGAGACTTGTGTCTCTCTTTGCTCAGTGTTTGATGTCTACAGCAGGGAAGGTTGTGCATTCATGGCTTTTATTCTCATTGTGTACATTTAAACATATAATTAAAGAAATCACATCCTAAGAAAAATACCCCAAAAGACCTCCAGCACTGAATAAATTCAACCCAAGATTAATTCAACTTTACGTTGTTGAACTAAATTAGTGATTAGCAACTAGCACAAGTGAGTGCTGTAGGTAATTTCCAGGGTGTTTTTTGAGGTTTCTGGTCTTTAATCGTAGAGCAAAGGCTGAGGAAAGGGAAAGGCTGATCTAGCACAGTACAGACGCTAGGCTAGGCTGGTGGCAAAAGCTCTTTGGGTCTGACGCTAAGGGTGACTAACAGACTCACGCTGGTTAAAGTGGTGACTCTTTCAAGCAGCGTAATAACCTGGCAAACAGGAAAGAATAAAAAGAAACGCAAGAATGATGCTGTGAGATGGCCAGAAGAAGAGGAAAGAAAAGAACAGAACAGAAAAAAATTATATTTTAAAGTACACACAAGGATTTAGGTTGCACTTGTCCACAGATTAGCACGTATTTGGATACGTTTTATGTCCATAATTCGCTAACAGCTTCAGTCAAAGAAACTGAAAGTGTTACATTCATACCAAAGACGATAACTTTATAAAGAGAATCAATTAGAACTAAACGAGAAAAGCAACTTCCACACCACAGGTATAACGATAACAACACAGAATAATTATATTATTGAAGTTTTTTCGAAGTGCTGAACAAAAAACAAAACAAAAAAACATTGACAGCCAATCAGAATGCATTCTACTTTAAAGCAAGTGAGCATTTAAAGTGTCAAACAACAAAACTGTAGTGCACGCTTATAATAAACATTGGTGTGGGATCTAATATAGTTATGGTTATAGTTATCATTCTTGGTGTGAACGGGTCATTAAGGGGGAAATTCACTCAGAATGAATAGCATTATTTACATCCGTACATCCTTTGGTGTCTAATTTAATAAATTCTCTCAAATTAGCACTCATAATTTCCAATGCAAATTATGCAAATTGGGTAACTGCATAAACACGCCCACATATTTAATGCTTAAATAAATCTGCACTGCACAACTCACAATCTTTTCGGTTGTTATTAAGTACTGAGTTGTTACCCAGCAGAGAACATTCTCAAAAACTTTGGCTAGCGTTCTGGCAAGGTTTTGAACAAACGTTCTTCCAGTAAATTTAATAGAATGTCTGTTTAAAGTTATCTGGTCTTTAGTAATGTTCTCAAAACGTTAGCACAAAAATGTTATTTATACATCATTCATGAAACATTTTTTTTCTTAAATGTTTAAGTTGGATGTTCGTGTAGTTAATGTTTTTAAATGTTACTACATGTACAACAACATTTGTATAACCATGAAAAAAAGTAACAACATTTAAAAAAAACTGGACGTTTTGAATGTTCGGAGAACATCAGTAATAAATGTTCATAAATAACTAAATTGATACATTAGTAAAACGTTCTTAGAGCATATTTTTGATAGCTGGGTAAGAAATACGGCAGATTAACACAATTTGACATACTTTACTGTACTACAGCTGTTATTCAGGCAACTAAAACAGCTCTTTAAACTGAAAAAGTCACTTATATTACGCTTTTTCTTTTATTAAAAACATTTATTCTTGGACAAACCATCAGAGATTTTGGCTGATTAAATTTGCATGTGTTTGGTTTACATTTAAATGTTGTACGCAAGAGTGTCTGTTTAGTGAATTCACCCCTTAGTTTAGAGCTTTCAGAAGGTCTCTAAACGTGACAATAACAAATCTGTATTAGGATGATGTTTTAATGCTTTGTTGAGAATTTGGTGTCACAGTAATGGAAGTGCAACGTTAATATGAAGGTTTTGCAATGTTGTGGTTTGCTTGGCAGGAAATTAAGTCAGCAGATTTCAGACTGAGACACGAAAACACACACTTTAGTAAGGTTGAGCCAGAGGCCTCGACTACATAAAGGACAGAGAGAAAAGCCACAGCACTCTGGTGGGCACCTCTCTCCAGTCTCCCAAGAGACCCATTCGGCCCCCACTGGTGTCTATGACCTCCTCTTGCTGCTTAATATGGCGTGCGGGAACATAAAGAGACAGATAGACTGTCAGAAAGGGGATGTGGATGAACATCGGATGGGATAAAACTGATAACTCCCAGAAATCTGCTGTGAATGTGAATGACGATGAACTAACAAACATGATTATGCAGACAAAAACCTGGCTGGACTCAAGACCCTGAGCGATCAGTGTGTGGTACAGACCTCATGCATATGCAGATTTGATCATGGAATATTAATCAGGAAGGAGTGGCATGTGTGAATGTGTGTGGGTGTGTCTGTCTAGTTAGTTCTAGAACTCTCAGTGATTTTAAAACAATTCTAGAACCACAGAAAAACATCTACTATTTGGACAAATAATTTTAGAATTTGTGTGTAAATAATTTTAAAGGAATGTTCAGTGTTCAAGTTAAACTCATTAAAGACATGCTGTTAATAGAGTAAAACAATCTTTGATTTACAGCAAAATGTTTATATATTTTATAAATATATATATATATATAAACAAAGCAATATAATTTACATTTTCTATGCCATTTGCAGTGTTTCATGCTAAAGAGTTCTCATGGCATAATTTGCATGATTCGCGGTTCTCTGATTGGAGGAGAGTCTCAGCTAAATTTCATGGTTAAACGTGATTATTTAAAAGTTTAAATAATGAAAGCTGATTACTTCAACAAAAGCAAACGTCCTCGATTAACAACCTCGTAGCTCACAACAGGTCTGTCTTTAAAGTTATCATTAAAAATAAGTTCTGCTATTAAGAAAATTAATGGAGATTTTCCTTCCAGAATCCGAATGTTGCACTCTATTAAATACCAAGGGAAATCATTTTGACACATCGACCAATAGGGCTGCAGGATGAGTAGCTACCACCCCGCTGAAATGCAGAGTGTGTGATTTATGTGTTATGAGGGTGGAGTTATGCTAATGAGCGAGGAGAGTGAGCGATATAAAAGTGATTGGTAGTGTGTTTTTTTGTCAGTGCTTTGGGGCGTTTCTTTGGGAGATCTTGCATGTTGGAGCTTCCTCTTGTGGTCTGTAGGAGAAGCACCCCTGCACCCTCTGGCCCTGTCAGAACTGTTTGCTCTGCACACACAGAATCCTTCACCTCCACGTTGCGCACGGATGGGTCAGGTGCCGATTCAGGCCAGTTGGGCAGCTCCTGGTATCCTCCGGCTTTAGCGTTCAGCAGATGGGACAGTGACCCCAGCTGGAAGTGATCTCGGTCTGCAAAGAATTGAAGAAAATCACAATGAGATCTCTAATGTCTCAATCGTGTCCACAGATTTTTCTAAAGGTCCCAGTAATCTCAAGATGTAAAAATATGCTCGGATTTGCACGCAATTCAGGATCTAAACCTATAACTGAAACTAAAATGAAAACCTTTAAATGGAGACTCCAGGACGGGGGCAGGCTTGAGTGCCAGGAAAAGCTTCTTGGCGTATTTGTTAAGAGCGCCGCTTTTATCGGTGGGCACAATGAGTTGGCGGATAAAGCGGGCTCGATCTCTGATGTCATAGTTTTGATCATATTTTGCCAGGTTCAGTACATACTGCGTCAACAGTTTAGTCTGAAAGATAGAAAAGAGAAGAAAAACACAAAGGAATTGAACTCTCAGGAGTCTCAAGAGTTTCAGTCAACGTAGTTGAGTGCATCTAAATGATATGACATGCAGACAAAAATTGTATTGCTTGATTAAATAATGACTGAAATAATGAATCTTACATGAAAAGAAAAAGTTAAATAAAATTATATAATTTAGTTACCTGCCAAAGCAACATTTCTCATTTTTATGTAGTTTAACTTGATGCACAAAAATTATTAAAACTCAAATAAAATGTAAAAATAATTATTAAAACAAAAGAAAATAAATGCATGAGTATGCAGGGAAATTAACTCAAAAATACATTTATTAATACAGTACATTTCAGTTGTGTTCCCATGTTTTCACTCCTATATTATCCCCTGTCTTTCAGCTGTTTTAACATCATTTCACAGGTTTTCAGAAAGCTTCAGCTATATTCAGCCATCATTTATAAAAAATACTGCACAACACCAGATTACCTTAAACATCTTAAACTGGCTTTTCATGCATTTTTGATGCATGTTTGCTTTCATTTATGAGTTTCGTCATGTTGCATAATGCAAGGCAGCTAGCTTACTGCTAATGTGATCTGCATTACTTATCCTAATAGCATGCAAACAATCATGCATCTCACTTCTGTGCAGGGTTATCAATATTTAAAACTATTCAAATATTTTCATTAATTGAAATAAAGCTCAAATAAAATATAAATATTAGAAAGGAAAATCTAAGATAAAATTTGCCTCGGTTATTACCGGAATTAAGATGAAGTTAAAGTACTAAAATTACTAAATGGAAATAAATAACTAAAACTGAAATAAAAATCAATCTAACTATTAATATTAAATAAAAGACAAAAGCACATAAAAAACTACAATTAAAATAAAAACTGAAAATATAAAAATAAAAGCTCAAAAAAATTCACAACATGAATAGTTTATGAAAAATACTATTAAAGTAACACTGCTTCTTTGTAAGCACATGTTTGTCCCCTCGCCTGTTTTGAGTTAGTTAGGTACAGTTTGGCAGCCAGATTGATGATCTGCAGCTTGACAATGTCTTCCTCGTTGTTGAAGCTTTTGGCCATCTTTCTCAGGACGTCGGGGGCGATTTTGGGGACGTGTTCGCAGTATTCTCCGATCAGCCACAGGATGCTCGCTCGGGCCATGGGCACCTGACGTCACACACACTATCAGGACTAGGGAGTGCGTTTAAATGTGAAAAAAAGGGTAGTTTAGATCACAACTTTACCTGGATGTTGTCGATGAGTTTGGCCATGTGTTTGATGATGTCACTATGCTGTTCAGGCTGCATCTGCAGAAGCTTTTTGATCACCACCACTGATTCAGCCACAACCAACTCTGAAAACACACACCTAAGATTACTCAAAATTACCTGACAGACGTCTTTGGCCATTGCACTGTGGCTTGCGGTTTTATTCAGCATGCGATGGACCAATTTCAAGTGTATTTCAAGAGTATTTACAGGAAAATAGGCTCATATTTTTCTTCTTTTGCATCATAAGAACCTCATCTGACATCGAGTAAAGAACTTTTGATGTCTTCTTAAGTGGTTCTCACTTTGTGGATAATTAATGGGCATTAAAAACATTCTGTTGCATTCCCTTGCCCCCAAACACACGCTCTCACCGTCTCTGTTGGACAGCAGCTGGACGAGGCCGTTCAGACAGGTGTCTCTGACTTCACCGATGTTTGTAGCACAGCGACCTATGGCCTGAATGCTGGCCGCCACAAAATCCTTATCCATGCTCTTAATATATGTCTTGAACACAGATAGAGAAATATATGATCCCTAATTATAACATTCTAGAATATACTACTGTTAACACTGTTAACTATAATCTTACCATGGGTGGTTGACAAAATGACATGAACTTATTTTATTCAACATCAACATTTTAGGTTCAAATGTACTGTATATGTATGTGTAGTGTAAGTGTATTGTAAGTGTTTTGATGGGTCACCATTTCTTTTTTCATAATTTTTATCAACCTTTTAGTTTGCAGTTCACTTAATTAGTCGTGGTGAGACAAATAAATCATGCAAATATTTCATGTAGTCTCCTAAAAAAATATATAATCCTAAAAACTTAACATAATATTAGTTTATAATGTGTACAACTGTTCAAAAGTATGGGGTAGTTTCTTTTTTTTTTAACAAGAATGCATTTCATTGATCTATAGTCACAGAAAAGACATTTAAAATTCTGTTCTTTTAAACTTCATCAGAGAATCATGGAAAAATATTTTTGAAAATATTAAGCATGGAGCAGCACAACCGTTATTAATTTTTTTATTTATTTTTTGTGAGCAGCAATTTAGCATATTAGAAACATTTCAGATAGATAGATAGATAGATAGATAGATAGATAGATACATGTTATTTTAGATTTTATTTTAAAGTTGCAACAATATTTGTAAAAAATACATAGAAGTGCTGGGCAGCGATTAATCACCTCCAAAATAAATGTTTTAGTTTACATAATATATGTGTGTATACTGTGTATATTTATTATGGATATATAAATACACACACATATGCATGTACATATTTAAGAAAAATATACTGTTTATATATAAAAAATATTTATATATAATATAAATTACCGTATTTTCGGACTATAAGTCGCACCTGAGTATAAGTCGCATCAGTCCAAAAATACGTCATGATGAGGGAAAAAACATAAATAAGTCGCACTGGACTATAATAAGTCACATTTATTTAGAACCAAGAACCAAGAGAAAACATTACCGTCTCCAGCCGCCAGAGGGCGCTATATGTCTTCAGTGTAGACTACAGGAGCACTGAGCAGCATTAGAGCGCCCTCTCACAGCTGGAGACGGTAATGTTTTCTCTCGGTTCATGTCAAATCAATTTTGATAAATAAGTCGCACCTGACTATAAGCTGCAGGACCAGCCAAACTATGAAAAAAAGTGTGACTTATAGTCCGGAAAATACGGTAGGTGAATATAAATATATACATGTAAATATTTTCAAAATATATACTGTATGTGTGTATTTATATATACATAATTAATATTCAATTCAATAATTAATTAGTACACACACACACACACATATATTATGTAAACAAAAACTTTTATTTTGGATGTGATTTATTGAGATTAATCGTTGCCCAACAATAGTATATTGTAACAATATTTGCGTTTTAACTGTATTTTTGGTCAAATAAATAAAGCAAATAAATGCATTGGTAAGCATAAGAGACTTCTTTCAAAAGCTTAAAAAAACAGACCCCAAACTTTTGAATGGTATATTATAATAAATCATAAATTATATATTAAATGATATTATATTACACCATAAAAGCAGTATATATATATATATACACACGTATATAAAACGGTACCTGAAATTCTCTCAGGATGGTGGAGATGTTCGTCTCATTAGCCAAATTAGTCAAAACCTCCAGCTGTGTTCATAAGAGAAGATAAAATCATCAGTCCAACTTTAAAACTCTCAAAGTATATGAATCAACACTCTTGAGTGAAACCATTCAATGGCATAATATCTCACTATAGAGATTCACGTGTTTCAGAGCGTGTCTGTTCACCTTGAGGATTTTGATCTGCGTCGGGTCTGTGGAGCGGATATAAAAACTCTTCAGATACGGCTCAAACATTCCCTGAAAGACAAAAAACATGCATATTCCAACATCAGAGCATTCATCTAAACAGATGAAAACCTAACATGTTTCTGTTCTATTATGCCTTTACAGAAAGGCTTCTCAAAGTCTGAAATCTCTCAAGGACAAACCAATAAATGGATGAAAGCAAAACCACAAGGAACCTTTTAGGTTAAATATTGAATCGTGAAATATTATTTCAATTTGCAGCAAAGCTTCTCGATGCATTGAACTATATGGAGTAAAACATCAAGCTCCAGCGTTCAGATCAAGCGTTGTTTGTTGACCTTTCCAATCACACTTGATGCATAAAATCCTCATATTATGTAAGTACATGGTCAAATTGTCCTATGACTCAGTGATCTCCAGTGCTTTTCAAGAGGAAGTCAAAGTGACGCATGTGCTTTTACACTTTTCTGTGAATCACTCACTCGTCTCTTGATGGTCATCGTGGCCACGTTCTGAAGCACGACGTACTGCACTTCACTACAGAGACACAAAACACACGTCAACATCAGTGACACAATCAAGACGTTCAGAATTCAAAAGCCTTGAAAAGTGTTTGAGATGAGAAGTAATATTTTTAAAGAAGAGGCTTATAAACGGAGCGATGCATGTGAATAATGGATGAGGTTTACGGTCTGAGTATCTCCCTATCTGCGGCTAATGCCAAATTCTGTGCGAACTGCGGTGTCATCATCCAGTGCCATTTCGCCTGCGTTGACTAATGATGTTATCAGCTGACGTCATATCTTACATCATTAAACAGAGACACTTCACGTGGTGTCAGAGTTTGAGGGACAAAAGTGTGTTTGTCTCTGATCTGCGTGTGAGTGTGTTAATGTTCCATTAGTACGTGACTGATTACTCACCTGTGGCTGCGCATCAGCCTGACCAACGCTTTAGCAATGATGCCCACCTCTGCTTTAGGAGCCAAATGGAAGTACAACTGAGCTACTGCCATCACCACCTGCACAGACAGAGAGAGGGGCTCATTATGAGACAGTTCCGGCTAAATCAACACCATTTCTCCATTTAGAGGTCATGTGTGAACCGATCCAATTATCATAATTCTGGGAAAACAGCTTTAGCACTTTGTCAACTTAATAACTGATGCAATGTGTGAACAACAGTAAAAAAAAAAAAAAAAAAAAAAAAAAAAAAAAAAATTATATATATATATATATATATATATATATAATTTTAAAAAATGACACTAAATTGGATTATAAATATATTTAAATGTAAAATAAAATTAAGAAAAACTGGGGGGGGGATAACATGAAATTATATTTATTTTAATAAAATAAATATAAAATTAAAAAAACATGCATTTAATAATAATAAAAATAATAATAACAACAACAATAAATTAAATAAAAAAGTATACGATAAAAAAATAAAAAAAATAAATAAAAATAATAACCGAACAATTGGAAAAAACTGACACTAATTTACTGAAACTGAAACTAAAAATACATTAATAATACATAAATAATAAAACAAATGTCCCTTAAATTTAACAATAAAAAACACTAACAATATCAAACCAAAAAGACTTCAAAAAAGACGAAAAAGGCCAAAATTATACAATTTAAAACAATTAAATACAGTTATAAATAATTAGAATAATAAAAACACCAGTTGAGTAATTGGAAAGACTGACAGTGAACTAAAGTAAATTCTCATGACTCCAAAACTAATTAAAATAGTAACATATATGCATTTGGCATACACTTTAAAATAAATGACTGGACTAAAGGCATTCCAATTCAGTTTCCTGCAGCATGTGGACAATTCAATTCAAAGTTTGATCAGTTCGTTCTTAAAATCAGAATTTCCCTAAATATAATTACTAAAATATTCTAGATAATTGTTTAATATATAGAAAATAAATAATACTGTTTCTAATTAATAATTAACTTGTAGTGAAGCAAAAGCAGAACTGAGTGTGTGTGTGTGTGTGTGTGTGCCTCACAGCAGCGTTGCGGCTCTGCAGCAGGGGTTTGGTGTTCCTCAGTAGGAGTCTGTGATCGGGGTCCATCACATATGGCTTCCTCTTCACTACAGAGGCCGCCTCAGCTTTCTTATCTTCATCTTCCTCATCATCAGAGGCGTAGAAGGCCTTCTCGCTGTTCTCCTCCAACAGAGACTCCTGCGTATACACACACACATGTTAACAGTGGACACATCTTCCTGCGATACACACTCACAGACGTGTGAGATACTCACATTGACGTTGGGGTTGAGGAACTGTGTTCTGGCGTAGCGTGTGAGCATGTTGATGATGACCACCTGACCCCACTCCTCCACGTCAATCAGCAGGTTACACAGCTTACGGTAGTTCTTATGGATCAGATCGATGCGGTCCGGACACACTTCCTCAAACGCCATCACCACACTGCCGGCTACCAGCTACACACACACACACACACACGCGCGCATCAGGAATGAGGATCATATCTCAGCAGCACTGACCTGAAATGATTCTGTCACTCACTGTGGTTTTATCAGACAGCAGCTTCTCGATGACTTCAATCAACTGATCTTTCTGTTCTGGGTCCAGACTGACAGAAAGAAAGAAGGAAAGAAAGAATTCCATGCTTTTTCATACTTAAATTATTTCATTACGAATTAATATTTCATATCTACTTCATTATTTATTGTTTTGCTAGTGGGATATTTAAGGATACACAAGTTTCTTGATCACCCTCTTGAGACTGACTTGAAAAATGACCATACCTTATTTTTTATTTATTCTTAAATATATAAGATTAACAAATACATTTTTACAAATACCTAGAAATCGAATAATACATAAAAAGTTTTAAATATAAAATTATAATAATTTATATTTATATAAAATACATATTTATTACACAGTATATTACACAAAATGTATTTTATTATATAATTCATATGAGAAATATATCTGTATTTTGAAATAAGGAGACTTTTTACGTTTATAAAACTTTTATAAAAAGGAAATTAATACTTTTACTCAGCAAAGATGCATTAAATTGTTTATTTTCATCAGACAATCCTGAAATTAATATTAATAATAATAAAAATAATAATAATGTTTTCAAAAGGATCATGTGACACTGAAGACTGGAGTAATGGCTGTTGTAAATTCAGCTTTGCATCAAAGAAATAAATTACATTTTAAAATATATGCAAACAGAAAACATTTACTTTAAATTGGAATAATATGTAAAATTAATACTGTTTTTACTGAATTTTTGAATCAAATAAATGCAGCACTAAATGAACAGTTACTTCAGACCATGTTTTACTGTACCTGTGTAGTTTGGGTATGGCATGAGCTGCGGTCTTGCGGACGTATGGAGACATGTCAGACGCTGCCTCTTTGATGGCTAACATCATGATGGGCACGATGATGGTCACTCTGATGCTGGACAGCACACGCAGGGCACTCGCACGGATCAGCTGGTTGGGGTCCTGAATCAGGGGTCACAACTATTTATTTAGAAACAGATGTGACTTCACACAGCAGAGTCAAAGGGTGTGACAGGTATTTCCTCTATCTGAACACTAGAGGGCATTTTTGGTCCCATACGACACACGTACGTTGAGCGCCTCTCCAGTCATAAAACACTGCAAACAGTATGACAAAGGCACATGGATGGTATACTATTTCCACATTCTGGCAATATATAATTGATTTATGGTTTAGTATTTCCCCAGGTTTGTAACAGTTCTCTAATTGAAGTAGAAAAATGAGAAAACCACAGAAGCTTTAAATATATGAAGCTAAAATTAATAATGAATTGTAAGATGAGGAATTTAGATAGAAGCTAACGCTAAAATGCTAAAGCAAACAGTATGCAAGATATGTGGTATCAAAGCACAACTTTATGATGTAATAATCGTACTATATACTCATAAATAGAGTAACACTTTACATCACCAGCAAAGCAGAGTACTTTAGTAACTATAATGTAAATATGTAAAATTAAATATTCTATATACAATATATTAACATTATTATTTATTTATTAGTTATATTTTTAATATTATATAGTATAAATATTAGATGAGAAATCAGAAATTTTGCATTGGCAACTAACTGAAATAAGTTGAAGCAGTCAAATTAATTGGATATAAATAAAACGAAAACTAAAAATGTGAATAGTAATATAAAAAAAATTATATATAATAATAAAAATTACAAAAGCACATAACAAACTTGCTAAATAATAAAAACCTAATTCAAAATATGAATACATTTGTACTAACTTGATCTTGGGGTTTATTTTGCAATAAACTAGCCTGAAAACTGACTATACATTATCTTTAACATAACTATATTCAACAAGCATAAACATTATATAAAGGTTTTTATATATTACAATAATTTTAATATAGTTATATAACATATTCAAATATATATACAAATATTTTTACATAACTGAATTGAAAACATTGCAATAAACAGCAGCTTCAACTAAATAAGCAGTAGTCTTACAACACACTCAAAAGTAGATTATGCACTTTCAATACAAAGCATACAAACTGAAATGTAGCATTTTCTTATGTTATGGATGTTGATTATGAAAGATGGTGAGGGAAGATTTTGTCAGGATGAAGCAGCATATTTAGAGCCTGAATAATGTGTTTGAGTGTGTGTTTTAGGACCTTCAGTCCTCTCTGGAAGGTGGAAATGGACAGCAAAGCGAGATCCTGCTGTTCTTCAGCGTACCGCACGAGATACACGTACACCAGCTTCTTCACCTGAGAGAGAAAACACACGTCACTGCGAACTCACAAAGCACACATACACTCCAGAGGTGTAAAGAATATCTGTAATTGAGTAAAAGTACCTCACAGTGAAAATGAATCCAACTCACCAATTCCAAAACAGCTCGAGTAAAAGTATTTTACTCATACTACTATAAATATAGGCTCAAAGTTGCACTAGTCAAAGAGACATGCCAGCGAAAAACAAGAAAAAAGAGGGCAATCACGTTTATTTTCTAAAACCAACACCTCAAAATATAGTACTTTCAGTGCCCTGTAGTTGAAATTTCACTTTTTTTTGGTAATCAGAAGTAAACTGCTGCAGAAAAAGCTAGGTGCTGTGCAAAGTGTAATGTGTAACTGCAACACTCATTCCTAATGTAGTGGAGTAAAGAGTTGCTAATAACTTTGATACTCAGTAAAACTGAGCACTTGAGCTTACAGTGACTCATGAGCAGAATAATGCTGCCTTTGCAAACTAACACAAAATTTAAGTTTAACACCAGCCTGAAAAGCTGACATCCTGCTCCTCGGCGTTTCACTCACCTCGATATTCTTACAGGCCACGTTCTTCACCACTGCAGGGAAGAGATCTGAAGTGTTCTTCCCCCGGGCGATCATCTGTGGGAAACACATTCTGATGTAAAATATATAGTGTGATTCAATTATACTGTGACCCTAAAAAGACTCTGGACACTTAAAAGTACAGTTCATCCAGAAATGAAAATTCTGTCTATAACAAATGACAGAATTTTAGTTTTTGGGTGCATCATGCTAAACACTGTGTCCAAACCAGACGTAACATGACACTGCGACACATGACAAAAGATATCTTTGCCATATTAAAGATAATATCAAAAAAAAAAAAAAATAGAAATAAAAATTTCACAGTATTACTGTCTTTTCAGATTTTTTGTCAAAAACGTATTTAAAAAACAAACAAACAAACTAAAAATATTACTGAGCCCACACTTTTGTCTCCAAATGTGTCTAAAGATATACAGGTGCTGGTCATAAAATTAGAATATCATCAAAAAGTTTGGCTTGACACAAGGAATGCGAAGCTGAAACCCATGTCTTGCATACGTCTGTGTGTAGTGGTTCTTGAAGCACTGACTCCAGCTGCAGTCCACTCTTTGTGAATCTCCCCCACATTTTTGAATGGGTTTTGTTTCACAATCCTCTCCAGGGTGCGGTTATCCCTGTTGCTTGTACACTTTTTTCTACCACATCTTTTCCTTCCCTTTGCCTCTCTATTAATGTGCTTGGACACAGAGCTCTGTGAACAGCCAGCTTCTTTTGCAATTTACTTTTGTGTCTTGCCCTCCTTGTTCAAGGTGTCAATGGCCGTCTTTTGGACAACTGTCAAGTCAGCAGTCTTCCCCATGATTGTGTAGCCTACAGAGCTAGACTGAGAGACCATTTAAAGGTTTTGAGTTAATTAGCTGATTAGAGTGTGGCACCAGGTGTCTTCAATATTGAACCTTTTCACAATATTCTAATTTTCTTGAGATACACAATTTGGGATTTTCTTTAGTTGTCAGTTATAATCATCAAAATTAAAAGATATAAACATTTGAAATATATCAGTCTGTGTGTAATGAATAAATATAATACACAAGTATCACTTTTTGAACGGAATTAGTGAAATCAACTTTTTGATGATATTCTAATTATATGACCAGCGCCTGTATGCAAATAACAAATAATCTTGTTTAATTTAAAGTTCCCCATTTGAAAAGTTTGCCAACTACAATTAGCAAGTTAAAGTCACAATTTATTTTAAATATTAATATTGAATCTAAATATATGGTCTACTTTTGATATGCAATCAGTGTTATCTAGTACAGAAACAACAAGGATAGTCTTAAACTTCAATAATAAAGTGTGCAATAAGCGCTACATATGAAAGACGACAGTGGGTTTTATTATTGCATCAGTTTGCAATAATATTACAACCAAGTAAATTTGTTGCACTATATTCACTGGACATATTTGCTTGCCTCTAGAAGAAAAAAAAAGGTTTTATAATATGCAGTGATGAATCATTCACAGGAAGATAACAATAAATAGGTAACATTTGGCTTGGTTCTGAAGGAATCATGTATCTGCTGCCAGTGCCACCTGTGATCTGTGAATGGAAACAGTATCAGGTGGCTGTTTGTGGCTTCTGAGCTCTTAGTGATCAATATTTCATTCTTGATCTGATCCTTCACAATACAGAGACACTAAAACAGCTCATGAATGTTAAACGCATTTCACATTTCTGTCCCGTTTCCAAAACGCTCGCTGAAATCGCTCATCTCGCGATAGAAACAGATCTGATGCAACAGTTACGAACCGTCGAGAGCCCGGACTTCACAAAACACACAGTGACAACGGTATTTACTGCCCTCTATATCAGCCTTCTGTCTATTTACACAGTCGCATAATTACTGACATGAAACCAAATGTCTCTTCCTGAAACACAAATCAGCTTTGTTATTTGACTTAGATTTCTGTGTAAATATCTGTTTCTGTTCATCGATACAGCTATAAAACCGAATCTGCTGGGACTTTATTACTGATGATCCATGAAAACTGAGCACAAATTTCACAGTCGAGCTTTGCATCACACAACGAGACAATGCAATTGATGCTTGAGAGAACTGCATTGTGGGACACATTACGCATTTTATAATGCACATTTTGGCATGTCATTTAATGCGTTCAGAAAATGTGCATGCTATACACATACTGAATACTTCAGAAATAGTATGCACAAAAAAAGACTTAATATTGTATGTCAAATAACTGTATGTTAAATTAAGACTTGAAAACAAAACAAAAATGTGTTTGGTGTACTCACCGCAACAATACGCTTCATGGCCTCCAGCTTCAAGGAGTCTTTATTACTGTCCAGCATTTCCTTCAGGTCATCGTGTCTGAAGATGTAAAACAAAAAAGACTGTTCTTGTTCTCTCTCTATTAAAAATCTCACAAAGGTGACCATTAAAAGAAGATTCAGAGAGACTCGTTTCAGCTCTTTAAGAGCCCTGCAGACATTCACGAGTTCAGAAGAACCAACCAGAGCAAATGAAATTAAACCTTGCATTAAGAATTCACACAAATTTGACATACAGAGAATCAAAGCAGACAAACACACCCAGAAACACCATCAACAGCACGATCTGGTTTTCATAAGCACCAGATATTAACACAGGGGAAGCCACAAACCATTCGCTTCTCATTTGGATCGCAATTGCTTCTCCAAGAAATCAGTGATTTGTTGTTCTGACACGCTTCTCCTGAGAAGAAGACTCTCAAATGCATCTTTTACAACGAAGTCTCAAACTGTGATACCAGAAGATATTGCAAAGTTAGAGATCTCAGTATGAACTCGAACATTTCTCATCAGATGACTTGAGCAATACCGTACACATTCATTCATCATGTCAAAAACTGCCTTGTTTATGATGAATTATAGGAAAAACATCTAGGAAAAGTTGATATTCAAATGTAAATGAAATCTCCATTAAATCTCCCCTAAAAGGGCAGCTTCCGAGCATTTGTGTTCACTAGAAAAAATTCTATGGGTATAAATCTAAATTATTGGCAATGTTAATGATCCTCCAGACATCTGGGAAAAACTATTAATATTAAAATTAATTAATTAAGCTCAAATGACAAAAGATATAATGTCGAGCCAAACTCATTCTGATTGGCCAGTCTTTAGCTGAGACCCACATCTGATCCTGGGTCAGTTAAACTCGTCGCAGATGAGACTGTCTGACATCCTGTGCAAGAAATATCTGTCTATAAACACACATTACTATAGCAACCACATCCTAATGTTAGCAATCTTGTTTTAGAAAGAAGTCATGAAGTCTCGTTTTATGGCTCTCTCTCTCTTGCCATTAATCACACTGGCTGGGTTTAAATCAACAGTGACATCTGCTCACACATTTACACACAAACAAACTCAGTGAACATATCTAGTATCAATTCCCACTTACTAGTGTCCAGTCTTGCCTCAGCTATGCACAGATATTAATGTATTTAAAAAATATAATAATTATGTTTGCTTGTTCTTTGATGATGATTCATACACAGCAGGAAATAGTAATTGAGTTCAAAATCATATTTAAAAATGCCTCATTTGAGTGTCAAACATTAATGACCCACCACAACATCAAAATAGAGGCTTTGTTGCATTTAAGAATTTAGGCTTAGTAAGATTTTATTATTATTATTTTAAAGAAATTAATACTTTTATTGAGCAACAATGCATGCATCCAAAGTGGCAGTAAAAACATTTAGGCCTATATGATGTTACAACCCTTACGAAAGGAAAATATATTTACCAATATATTTCTTAAAATGTGATATATTGTAATATATTATTTTCCCTTTTTATTTTCTAATATATTATATATTTGAATACATTGAATAATATATTGATGATACATATATTATATAATATATTGCAAAATATAAAAATGATTGCAGCTTTCAATATATTGCAATATATTGGAAAAAATAAATATTAAATCCCATATATAAGAATATATGCCTAATATATTACATGATATTTTCCAATATCCTGCAATATATTTTTGTTTAATAAGGGAATACATATATATTTCATATAAATGCTGTTCTTTTGAATTTTCTCTTCATCAAATTAAAAATAAAAATAAAAAATAAAAAAAGACTAAAGATTAAAGATGCTAAAAAATTCAGCTTTGCATCACAGAAATAATTTTCATTAAAAAAGTTATTTTAAAATAGTAATAACATTTCCCTATTTTACTGTATCTCAGCCTTGGTAAGCATAAGAGACGTCTTTCAAAATGAATTGTAGTGTATAAAGGTCTGTCCTGTAATAGTCAAAAGCCAATCATTTAATATATTCAAATGTATGCAGATTTCTAATTAGCTATGGGCAAATGCAGTACTATAATAAAGTAACAGTCTACAGTGATGCAACACTGGATTTCCACTGATGTCATCACAGATCAGAACCCTGTAAATCAATAAAAACGTGAAGCATTATGACACTCCTAATAATGTCGCAGCGGGCTCAGAACAAGCGAATCAGAGCGAGTGTGTGCCCTCAAAGCTGTTGCATGAAAACATTGTGAACGGGTTGAGATAACACAATTCGCTAATTAAAAACATTCCCCCGGTGGCTGTCATGCCACTGTCGCTGGAATTAAACGACTATGATATCTCGCAACACACCCAGGTCCTGCTCTCTGGTTTCCACAGCAACAAAGAGAGCAATAAACTCCAGCGAATAGATTTGCTGCCAGAGTCTCCCACCCAATACAACCATCTATCGCTCCTGAAAAAAGATTCCCTTGGCGGCCTTCATTAGCTGGAAGGGTGCGCGGAGATTCACGGCCGTATAAGCACCGTCAAATATTAGTGTGTGTGAGAAGGTGGGGGTGGTGTTTCCTTTCATGCATCAGAGTGTGTGTCCTGTCTTGATGGCTGTGCTAGTCGTGTGTGGATGCGCTCTGTCCGCTCCAGTTACCTCACACACACAGACGCGCGCGCACGCGGTGGGTCGTGATCAGAGGATGAACACAGGCTCGGTGATTCAGCAGACATGCTACAGTCAAATACATCATCTCCACATCATGGCAGATTATTATGTCATATTCCAGAGAACTGTGCATGAACTGAATGCACTGTAAGTCGTTTTAGATAGTGGATAAACAGTGTCACACATCAGAGATGAGCAAGGGGAAGTCTCTGAATCACAGTATAAACGGCTGCATGCAGAGGGAATACAAACCTGTAATCACTTTCCCTCCTGACCTGCAGTGACTGAGCACCAATGCTTTGATTTACATACTGGAGCTTTTAGCAAATTAATTAGTCCTGACGAAAGGTCTGATGCTGGGTATACTTACACAGTATATTTTTCGACAAATAGAAAACTATTAGGCCTGAAACACAGGCTAACACAGTCTAACATATGTGTGTATATATATATATATATATATATATATATATATATATATATATATATATATACACACATATGTAATATAATATAATATATTAAAATAATAAATATAATATATATATATTTGTATATTTGCTATAAGCTTTTTGCAAACAAAATGATAGATATTTTATATAATATATATAACATACATATATGAATGCATTAAATATATTTAGGCATCCAGCTTGCACAGCTATATATATTATATGTAATATATATCATTTTTAACAGGAGTGTTTGCAAAAAGCTTATAGCTAATATACAAATATGTTTATTTTATATTTATTATTTTTATATATTATATTATAACATTTAAGCTTGATGCACACTGTAAAAATATTACTCAAGATAATGTAATAGTAAAAAAATATGTTCGAAATAGACTGTAAAATCAACATTTTATTTAGCTGTTGATAAAGCTGATAGTAAAATTAATGATTGTTGTTGTGTATAGTTGTAAAACATCTAGTAATTTGAATGAACTCCAGAGCACTTGCTACAGTCCCAGTAACAACACAAGGACATGCTCAATATGTTAAACAGCACAAAGTAATAGCATTGCATTGTCCCAGCAGCTGCATTTGCATGAGAACAATATTTAACTCGTGTAAAACTAAAGCTATTTTATAGCATATTGTAACAACCAAATAATTATGTAACATAAGCTCCCTGCAGAGAATCTTATTTGCAATATATCCCCGATCATCTTCTTCAAACATGAGACACTTTGAGCTCCATATTATTAAAGATATTCATAATTCAACACTCCACAGGGTTATTCCTTTCTCTCTAATGACCTGTTGAGGAGCACAGCTATCCGCTCTGGACACAAACTCTGAGACAGTGATGCTCTTAGAGTCTCTGCCAACATTTCTGAAGATCTATATGACTGTACGAGCAGGTGCACAGGTGACTATTACACCAACCAGAGCTGACAATTAACAAACCCTCTGCTCAAGAGGTACAACAAGACAAGATCCACTAGGGAAGAGAAAGCATTAATGAGAGTTTTCTCATATGTGACTATTTTTTTCAGAGAAACAACAGAGGCAAAGTGGCTTAAATTATGCGTTGAAAGAGCATCATTCACACAGCCAATCATGAGAGTTAGCATACCGTAAATGTTGCGTTTGAACGCTGCTAAGCCCCTCCTCCAGCGCAGATCGATCTTCTGACCCCTCCCCACCCCCACTTCCACCCCCACCCCCCGTCCCCCCAGATCTCAGGTGTCGGAGTTCTTCGGGCTGGACGGCGCTGTACCAGTTTTGTGGGCCACTGTCGGGCGTCAGCACCGGACTGAGAGCTTCCTCCTGGCCCTGAGCGACTCCCTGCACACCCTTCACCATGTTCACGGCGTTCACAGGCAGCTGGAGCAACTTCTGCATGGTAGTCATCGTCAAGCTAGTCTGAAAACTTTTGCACCTGTTTAGATCCCCTGAGACAGGTAAACACACCCGTAGATGATTCTTGAAGAGCCAAGCGTTCACACACACACCTGTAGAATCAGTTTCAAAAGCAAGCAGACCGTATACTCCAAAGCATGAAACAGCCTGTTGTGCTAAATCCTCAGGTCTGGTCTTCAGCTGTCGACACAATGCAGATATGCAGGCTTCAAAGCGTTCTACGCTCTTTCCTTCTTTCACACGAGGCGACTCTGAGAGGTGAGGAGACGAGAAGGGAGGTGAGAGTAAAAGCTGTTCTCATCCTGCTCAGAGCCGACTGATGGTGAACACACTGCTCTGATCGCTAAACAAAGCTAAGCCCCGCCTACCAGCACCAGACCCCACCCCTCGTGAAACACACACTTGGTCTCTCCCTCTCCTTCATTCACACCATCACTCTTTACCAGTCCCTGGTACATTTTTCTGTCCCTCGTCCTCTTTTCCTTTGTATTTTCTGCAACGGTCGATTGCCTCTCCCTCTCTCTGATATGACTCAGCTAGAAACGCTGCTCTGAAAAAAGGATTTCACAGGAAAACCCCTAAGTTGGGATGTCGGCAAGCACAGGCACTGTATTATTATTCGCTTTGAATACTACATAAAAATTTAAAAACACAGCGCAGATATTCTTACGTGGCGTCATACATGTTGTCTTGAGTGTGCGTACATATTGCACCCTTCACAATTGGTTTCTGTTTCTTGACTCATTATTTGATTCATTTGAAAAAGGTTCAAATATTTCTTACACAAAATTGGCTTTAAAATGTGAAATAACAGGTTTTTTTTTTTTTTGCATCAATTGCATGCAAAACAGTGTTTGTCTAGCTCAAACTTGTTTTAAAACTGAGTGAAACTGAATCAGACTGATTCACTGATGTTATTTACTTCCATTCTGACTTATACAGTTCAATTCAGTTATTTTCAGTCTGTCCAATTCGGTTTGATTAAAATGATTCTGTTGATACAGTTCGATTCATTTAAATCAGTGTGATTCAGTTCCATTTACTATCATTCTGTCTGATCCAGTTTGTATAAATTTGAATCAATCTGCTTCGATTCGATTCACTTTCATTCTGTCCCATATGGTTTGATAAAAACAATCGAGTCAGTCTCATTCTGTCCAGTTCAGTCTGATTGATCTCAATTTAGTTTTTTTTCTGTCCAATTGTCTTTAAAAAAATCTGTTTAATTCTATACAGTTTGATTTATTTGAGTAATTACTATTTAGTTTGATTCATTGTAATCTTGTTCAACACAGAATGATTAAATTAGAATCAGTCTGATTTAGTTTGACTCAATTTCATCCTGTTTAATCCAGTTTGAGTAAAATGCTTCAGTTTCATTCTGTATGACATTTTTATTCAAATGAATCAGTAAAATTCTCGTTCATTCTTTCCAGTACAGCTTGATTCATTTGAATCCTTCTGATTCAGTTCCATTCCAGTCAAATTTAGTCTGATTAAAATTATTCGGTTTTATTCTGTCTGATACAGTTTGTTTCATTTGAATCATTATGACTCAGTCAACTGTTATTTTGTCAGATACAGTTTGGTATAATCTTTATAGAAACCAAACTGAATACTTTAATCAGTCTGATCCTTTATGTTTGACACAGTTTGATCAAAAGGATTCACAGTCATTTTGTTCACTACAGTTTGATTCATCCGTCAGCATGTGACGTGGCGTTTCTGAGCCCAGAATAACATGGAGAAGGGGAACAGCCGAATTCACACACAGATGCAGAACTCACACTGCAGTGCTAAAAGCCACTGACCTCTAAAAAGACATTCTCCTGCGTCAGAAACCCCCAAATCTCTCTAAACTCACATACAGAGTCTGTCTGACTGATCTCCATGAGGGTGATTCTCTACAGATACTCTGTGTATTTAGCTGTTAACGGAGCAGAGATGGAGAGCCTTACAGTAGCAGATCAGAGGGGCGGGTTGCCAAGGCAACAGTATGTGAGAATCGCTTTTCTTCATGTTCACCATGGAACCAGTGGAGCTGCCACGACACACACACACACACACACACATCCTGCAGCTCAACAGTGTCAGATCTCTGTGACAGCAGAGCAGAAATTTGAAAGTGATGATTATGATGATGTGATGATTAAAATATTTATGTTAGCCTCTGTCACATTTATGCCTCATTCACAAAACAACAGAATGAACCGGATTCACAATGCATCTCATTTCCATACCATGACATATTTCTAAGAAAAAGAGAATATTAAGTGGGAAATAATTGAGGACAGGGAGTGTAAAATATGTTGGGCAATAATATAATTGGTTATTATTATTTTGATTATGATTATTATTATTGATTATTCATTTTCAGGAGAACAGGAAAGTTGCTTCAGAAGTTATTCTGATAAACATATATATATATATATATATATATATATATATATATATATATGTATGTATATATAAAATAGCGTGGACTGATGAAGGAACTAAAAACTAAATAAAGCTTGGGCTTGGTGTTATTGATTTTTTTTTCATCCTGAAAAAAAATATCACTGTTTTTTTTTTTTATTATTATGAAGCAACACAACTGTTGTCAACATTGATAATATTAAGAAATGTTTCTTGAGCAGCATGATTTCTGAAGATCATGTGACACTGAAGACTGAAGCAATGATGCTGGAAATTCAGCTTTGATCACAAGAATAAATGACATTTTTAAAAGAATACAAATCTACAACAGCTATTTTAAATTGCATTAACATTTCACAATATTACTCTTTTCACTGTATTTTTTATCAAATAAATGCAGCCTTGGTGAGCATTAGAAAGCTTCTGAACAGTAGTGTAGCTATTACACAAATAACCCTCCACCACAGAAGCTCATTGTAGATCAGTACACATTATATATCAGTGTTTCTATCAACATTAAACAATATAAAAAAAGAATAGTGCGCATCGTCAAGAAGTAAAGCAGAAGTAAAGACGGGTTTGTTGACTAGTCTCCATGTTCAAATGAGTTCAAATGACACCCTGACAAAAGCAATGATGGGAATAAATGTGCATCTGGCTCCCTCTACTGTCTGAGAGAGAGATGGCGTGAAATAAATGATGCCCAGTGAAAGAACAGATTTATCCAAGCAGTTTTATTTGAGCATTGTTTATATACTATTATAGCATTTATTTATTAATATTGAATAACTTTGTCATGTGCTTTTGCCATTTTCATTTAAATTTAATTTGTTTTAAATTTAATTTATCATTAATTTATTATTTATTTGCATTTTCTGTTTTAGTTTTAGCACTGGATTCAACAAGCATCAAAAATACAACTGATAAATGATAAAATAGACATTTTAAGTAAACAATATTAGCAAATGAACACTGCATCCATCAGCTACAGGATGAGCATGACCTCAGCAGAAACAGACCAGAGCCTTGATATTCTCCACACACCAGACTGAAGCACCTGCCTAAGACAGAGAAAGAGTCTGCCAACACTGATTATCAATCTCAGTTAAAGATCTAACCTTCAGAATCATCACATCTTCACAAGAGACAGAGGTAGAATAGAGGAAGAGGAAGAGGTAGATGCCAGCTTCAATGTAAAGATGTAAAATCCTGGGTTAAGGTCACATTTAACCCTTTGTTAAGCCACATTTTCACATTTGTAAGTTTTGGTTCCCAGGAAAACAAGGGGAAAAAACTTTACTCTACTAATTATTTTACTAATTTTAGTATTACTTACTACCACAGTATTTTTATATTTTGAATTAGCTTTTATTTTTATATTTACACTTTTAATTTTAATTTTATTTTTAGTGATTTTGTTATATGTTTTTGTCATTATTATTATTATTATTATATTTTAATTTAGTTTGATTGCTAAACTGAAATTTTCTTTTACATTTGTAATTTTGTTATTCCAATTGTGGTGCCAAAGTTAAAAAGTGTGAATTAATATCCCAGAGTAAAGTGGGAAACATGGACAAAACTAACTGCATTATATATATATATATATATATATATATATATATATATATATATATATATATATATATATATATAGTATTTTTATAATTTTTCTAGTAATAATATGTTATTAGCTTTTATTTTTTTTCAGTTTTTTTATCTTAGTTTAACTTTGAATATTTTTATGTGCTCTTGTCATTTCTTTTAGTTTTAGTTTTCTTGTTGTTTTTATTTTAAATATATATATATATATATATATATATATATATATATATGTGTGTGTGTGTGTGTGTGTGTGTGTGTTTAGGTTATGGTGCCAGAGATAAGCAGTGTGAATTAAAAACCCAGACTTAAGCATAACTATGTGAAACATGGACAAAAACATCTAAGAGTTTTTTGTTTCCCAGAAGTTTCTGGGAAGGTTAGCTACTGATAATAAAAATAAAACGTAAAAATGGCATCTAGAAAACGTTTTGTATTACAAAAAATAAATAAAATAAAATAAAAAATCTGTCGTTCACCCACAAATTAAACAACATTGTGTGTTTGTTGAGATGCTGATCTAGAGTTATTCTCAACAGAGACGACGGTATTTGTTCTGGTCACGTGATGCTAGCGACGCTAAGACTACAGGATGCGAGAGATACAGATTACATGGCTATATTTACACTGTAAAACCAACGATATATCACTGCCATACAAATATTAACAACATAAACCAAACGTTTCACCAAATAAACGCCTAAACAGTCAGAGTGAGGTGTAAAACAGCACAGAAGTCATCATGTGGGACCTGAGCGCTGTCCACCGACTGGTGCTGAAACACAAACACGCGAACCACACACACACACACGTACACACTCCATTCAGGCCAGTTTATCTAGATGTTTATCATGTCCTTGTTTTTCCACGGAATTCGTTCGTTCATCCGCGCATGCGCACCTCGCCCCGTCTGAGATTTTCTGTAAGGTAAAGGCTCCGGTGGGCCGCCCTCGGGCTACGAGGGTTCACCAAGCGTCTCACCTCTTGTAGTCGGAGGAGAAGATGCCGCCGCTGGCCGGGTCGTGTCCGTACTCGGGCTCGCTGGCGGAGCCGCCTTTCTCATCGCTGAACGCGGAGCTCGCGGACATCCCTGCTGCTGCTGCTGTTGCTGATGAAGATGATGATGCGGAGCGGCTGAGAGCGGAGACTGAGTCACGTGACCAATTACGCGGTGCTGAAGCGGACAGAGCCGGAGGAGCGCGCATGCGTGCGTGAGCACCTCCACCTTTATCCCTGTTCATATCTGTTTCCATTTTATTTTATTTTATTTTCAATACTGTAGTGACATCATATGATATAAACGTTTTATTTTACATTAGATTTTATCTGTACTGTTGTGAGATATGCAAAAAAAAAAAAAAACGAAAATATAATTTAATTCAGCATCTTATTTTTAGTGAGAGAGATTTCTTGAGAAATCACTTTGAATTGTGATTAGAATACAACAATTCACTTTGAGTTGTATTTTATTTTATGTCAACAATTTATTATAAAGTATTCCCAAATAGGACAAAAACTGAATATTTTAAAATAATTGTATTTTACTGTACTCTACAATGTACCCAAACACACACACGAAAAATACAGAAACAATAAACACCATTATATAAAATACTAAAGTGTATTAAGTAATTTATTTATTGTCAAGTTTTCTTTCTATTTTATTTTATTTTCATTTATTCTGTAAAATATAAATAACAAACAAACGCACATACTCACAATTTAGAAACAAGCAATAAGCAATGTTTTATAAAATACTAAAATGTATTATTATTACCAGAAGGATTATTTAATTTGGTTAGGTTTTCTTTCTAACCACCAGATGGCGGCAGAGCTACATCATGCAGCTGCTCCTGCTGGCAGAGGTTTGCTCACACTGCCTGTATTAATTGCATACATTATAACATATAATGAAGAGCCAAGGACTGAAAATATCAACATGACATCATTCTACAATGAAGGTCATAGCAACAGTCCAATAAGAAATGACTTTGGGCAGAGTCTGCTCTGTGGGCGTTTCGGTTTCAGTTCTCAGGCCCAAAGTTGACCTCAGCCTGCCTGAATAAACAAAACTTCTCACTGTTCATTCATCTTATAAAATAAAATTCTTTAAAGGGAGGCATTTATGCTATTTATTTAAAGTGAAGCGCAACATGCCATTAGACATTTTATGCTCTAATAACAGCTGAAAGAGACTGTAGTCACCCTAGATTAGATAGATAGACTTTCTGTTCTTTGAGGGAACACTTGAACATTTTTCTTGGATTCATGAAATCCCTCTTAACATTTCTTCTGTCAACATATGACTTCATGTAAGAAATATGTGTTTATCTGCTTTATTTTGCAGCTAGTTTTAATGTGCGTGACTTCTGATTCATTCACCAATGTATGTGAATAGCCAAATTAACAGGGGTCTCTAAACTCAGTCCTGAGTTTAACTCCAATTTGCCTCGACACGCCTGCCTGGAAGTGTATAGTATGTGTAGTTCGAGCTGGTTCAGGTGTGTTGAATTAGGGTTGGAATTAAACCTTCAAATAGCAGTTTTCTATTTAAATATTTTAAAATGCATTCATGTGAGGCAAAGCTGAATTTTCAGCATCATTACTCCAGTCGTCATCGTCACATGATCTTCAGAAATCATTCTTCTAGATTGATTTGCTGCTACTTTTTAAATATAAAGTTCAAAACAGCAGCATTTATTTGAAATTTAAATATTTTAACATTTGTAATCTCTTAATGAGTCCTTGCGGAATAAGAATGTTTTAAAATCTTACTCAAACTTTTGGAAATCAACTTTTCAGGAGTACACAAACACAAAAAAGAAACCAACAGTAAGCCACAAGAGTCAAGTTCTGACTTTTGGGATCTTTAAATATGTGTCAGATGAGGAGGATTTCTCTTGTGGAGTCTTGGTTCCTTTGTAAGGTTTCTTTTTTGTCTGTTTAAACATCCAAGGGGGTTTTCCTCTGCTTGCTCACTTGGGAGTTAGCAAGGTACTATTTTTGGGAAAGCTGACTGGAACAGTGTATTCTGAGAGCACCATTCAAATGACTTGAACTACTCACTGATATTCTTTCATTAGACCTTCAGACGTAGTTTGAAAACAATAGCACTGTTCAAATAAACTGCCTCTCACAGACCAGATCTGCAGTTGTGCTGTGATTAGAAGTTCTGTTCTTCAGCTGCTAAGAAAATGATGCCTTAAAAGGAAAACCATGAAACGAAACCTCATGATATCTGCAGCAGTAATATGAGGGGTATAGAAACAGGTCCAATCCATAGAAGGAAATGGAGTATTTTGCCTTTAACAAAAGAAAGTAATATTTTGCAGAGAGCACTCATTACAAACACAGCATTTAACTTCAAGACATTAACTGATGGACTGGAGTGGTGTGGATTTTTTTTTTTTTTTTAAACAGCTGTTTGGTTAAAGCTGCGGTAGGTAACTTGACGCTCTAGCGGTTAATAAACAGAACTGCTTGCGTCTTGCGGAAGAACATCGTAGCCGGAACTACTTCTCTCTGTTTATGTCTATGAAGCATCACAAAGGTACTGGGTTACTCCGCCGCGGTACCCCCGAAGCAATCTAAAGTAGTCTGAATATAAACACTTATTATAGGTGCACCCTAGTGATTCAGGACAAGCTAAAAACACGGTTTGGAAAATGGATTCATGGTGTACTCGCTTATTATATACATTTTTCTACATTATGAACACAGTTACGGACCGCAGCTCTGATTGGTTGTTTCTTACCGGGAGCGATGTATTTCTGCAAATGGCAATAGGACCACTGGGAGGAGCCAGAGGAGCTTGATTTTTACACACATTATCCGTCTCATTCTACTGTCAGGACATAATGACAGGTTTAACACATGTAAAAAATATATTTTTACAAAATTTACATACTGCAGCTTTGAGCAAGTGAAGGAATGATACCCTTGATGTACCCAATTCTCGTCCCTTGAAAAATGTAAAAATTTGATGACCTTAGGAGTAGGTTTTCAAAAAAAAAAAAAAAAAAAAAAAACTCCAAACACTCAAAGATCCTCAGATTCCCTTTTATTCTCCAGTTTCACATTCTGAAAAAGAAACAGCATTTACTTTTTTTCTTCATATAATACAGCAATCTCATGTTAGCAGTCCGTTTAAACTCTGCCACAGTCTGTACACTTCAGTATGTAACAGCAAAAAAAAAAAAAAAAAAAAGGAAAAGAATCAAGATTGCACTTATTTACTCCAAACAGGTTATAGACTGAATTAACCACCAACTAAAACACAAAGATACAAGGGAACACTAAACTACTCCTACATATATACTTATTTAATTGCACCAAACAAATGCATAAATATTACACTAATGTACAAAAATACTAGTACATTTCTTTTTTTTGTTCAAATATTCTCCAAGCAGACACCGATAGCAGAGGACTGGTGATGTCAGGGCAGAGGAAGATGCAAAGGTCTGGAGGAGACAAGAACTCGAATCTGCTCGGTTCACATCAAGATCACAAACAAAAACCCAGTGCATATGTCATCAGTTCTTAAAAATAAAAAACAATTACACAGACTGGATTTATGAAAAAAAAAACCTGCAAGAACAAGCAGGCTGAAAAAAAAAAAAACCTCTGGGTTAGCTGGGATGAAAAAAAAAATAAAGGTTTGGATTTTGAAACTCATGCCTTATCGCATGCAGAATTACGACCTCGAAAACATGCATCTACCAGAGCAGCTAGACATGTTGAACGCCTGCACAATTGGCTCGTCATGCGAGGCTTTTGAAATGGAGACCGTACCGTGAGGTTTGTCAGAGTCCTCAGCATCTCAGAGTGCTTTGTAGAAGACTTCCTCCAGGAAAACAATCCTTCATGTTTAAATTGTCCGTTAAATAAACCTGATTAAATTAAATGCTGCACCCAGTTGGCCTTCATTTAAACAGGAGGGAGAAAGAAAAAAAAAAAAAAACACGTCTGGTACAGAATGGCATCTGTGGAGATGAGAACAGCCCGTCAGCTTACGGTCATCTATGATCAGAGACAGTGATCACATGCAGAGAGTGAAGAGAGCGATACTCACAGATTCTTTAACAGAACTGGCGTGACTTCCACCCCGGCTGAGAACTTTCAGAGGGAGAAGGGTACCAGCGCATCTACAGACAAGATGAACAAGAACAATTTCAATGAGCAGTTTGAGATTTCAAAAGCTTCTCCTCAACCAACATAGACCACAAATAAAGTTAATTGACACTAATTTAATAGAACATGTAGATAAACGCTGCATTATCATTTGCACCGTTTATATAAGGAAAAATGATATACACATTACTACGTTTTAATTGAATCATACGTGACATGAAAAAGATATATTCTAGAATAAATAAGTCTAAAAAAGTACATTAAGTTACTTGGATATTTAAAATACACTTGCATCGTTTTAAAATATTGAAGTGTAAATAAATTTTATAAAACCATGCATTACGAAATTGTATTTGCATAAATACATTTAAAACCACTTCTATAATAAAAAAAATTAAAACAATAAAAGCCTAATTAAGCATTTTAAATTATGCATTATTTTTACAGTTTCAAATATTCACAAAAATGTATTAAACTATGACTTAATACTAATATTTATATTCCTGTAAACACACACAAGCTTAATATTCAGATCAATTTAAATCTCCCAAAACCCATATAGCCAACTAAAACTATAAAATCAACTACAACTGCAAAGAGACATTTAATTACCACTTTGAAACCTTTCAGACGTTGTAAAAAGTCTTTAAAATGAAGAGGGCAATAACAGACAAACAAAACTAGAAAGAGAGAGGAATTTCTACAACACCAAGTAGTTTAAACTGTGCTAATGACCTGATGCAAGCATGAATTCCCTGACTGAACTGGAAACTTATCGGTGCATCTATAAACTCTCAGCAAGATGACATTAGCTCCTTTCCCGTCCTGCCCAAAACACTCCCTTCCCCAGCCAAGGGCAAGAAAACCACAATCAGCCTGGCATGTCCGTTTCAGCCCTTTGCCGACTCTCACTCCGAGCTTCCCACGTTCGTTACGAGGGGTCGGGATGTTTGAAGACAGCGCACACAAACACCGAGCGCAGGTCACTGCTGCAGAGAGCGAGACGATCTTCCTCTGCAGGTGTCTGCTGGAGAGGGTGGAGTAAGAGAAAGCCAAGGGCTCTGTTCTTCCAGCAGTTTAACTGCAGACTTAGTTTCGTCATCCCGACTACATGTAAACATGCCAGAAGGAATTCCACTTCTATTTTCCTTGAGCCAAATCAAGCAAGACTGCTATATGGCCCTTTTGGGGCGACTTAAACTGTTTTGAATGTCTAATATTTAAACTATTGATCCAGTGATAAAAGAAAAAAAAAAAAATCTGCACAATTATGTAAAGAAATATTTTACCATATAAAATACATATGAACCACCACCAACTAAAGTTACTTCACACCATATAAAATTTAGAAATTATACATGTACACAGTGTTGATTATGTTTATATACATTTTGCACAATGTTGTTTATATAATGTTGAATTACTTTGTATACACACACACACACACACACACACACACACACACACACACACACACACGAGTTGATCTCTCTGAAGCCCCTCAGAGTGACATTGGGCAGAGAAGGTGTTAGCGTGTGGATCCATTAGCACACTCGCTCGCTTTCTCACCTAGAGGATGAAACCTTTTACAACCCCTTTGAGATCCTGACAAAACATCCTACACTTTAGCAAGTTCTTCCGAACAGGATTGGAAAATGTTTTTTTTGGGGATAAAATCTTAAAACACTTTAATAAAAAATAACTTACATTTGTCCCGTTCTCTTTACGGCTTGAGGAACCTGTGAACGTACAGTACGACTCAAGAGACTGAAGTAAAACCTCTTCATCCGTGACCTTTAGCTCTCACTGGGTTTCCATGACAACCACAAAGTCTAGCCATCCAATCAATAAACTTGATCAGTCAGCACAGAGTCTTCAAAACCAATCACATTTCATTAAACTGAAGTAAACAGAATGATTGACCATAAACCATGTCATTATTGCCCGAGTAGCATGAGGCACTTTAATTTTTTACCCGTTTAAACCTACACTGCAAAGTGTTTGCAGGGGAGAATTTTAACATGTGCTGCTTTTAATGGATCATAAAATGCTCGAACACAATTTTTTTTGGCTAAACTTTAACCGGCACCTCCCTGGGCACAGATTCACTCAACGACTCTGTTATAATCCAACCTCTGAGATGCAATTAAAAACAGCTTTTCTCTGATGTGATCTCTTAGCAACACTAGCAGGCCAAGGAATGCTGTTCTGAGGGATTGTGGGTAATATTCAGAGCGGACCCCTGACACCTCCGGTTTAGACGCAGCACGTCACCCCAGGGTCAGTGTCCACCAGAGCTCGAGTCAGGGCATTATGGGAAAGGTACTACAAGCCAAAGAATTGAAGGCTAATGCTATTTGTAGAATTGTGCAGTACATGATAAAGCTTACAGTGTAGAATTGCATATCCAATAAATGCAAAAAAAAAAAAAAAAAAAGTAAATATTTTTCATATTTTAAAAAAAATTAAAAGTTCAAGAGATTCAGTTAAACATCTAAAAATACAAATAAAATAAAAGGTCCCCTTCTTCGTGATTCCATGTTTTAAACTTTAGTTAGTGTGTAATGTTGTTGTTAGAGTATAAATAATATCTGTAAAATTCTAAAGCTCAAAGTTCAATGCCAAGCGAGATATTTTATTTAATAGAATTCACCTACAAATAACGACCCGTTTGGACTACAGCCCTCTAGTTCCTGTAGTAATGACATCACTAAAACAGTTTTGACTAACCTCCGCCCACATGAATTCACAAACAGGGGGCGTGGCCTTGTTGCGCTCCGGAGAAGGAAGAGCTGTTTGTTTTTGTCGCCATGTCGTTGAAACGCTGTTTTTTTCATCTCGGAGTACAATCACCTTTGTTTGGGCTTCCCAGGAACGCTGTACTTTGACATTAATGGTTACAATTTATGTTTAACTCGGTTCCCGAAAATTATAATCCACATGTAAAACTATGTGCAGCTCATTTTTGCTGAGGACAGCTTGCTGAGGACAACTTTCTCAATCTCAATCAGTTTAATGCTGGATTTGCACAAAGATTATTCTTGAAAGATGGAGCAGTTCCCTCTTTGTCTGGAGAAGGCGTTGTTTATGGACCACAACTGGTAAGTGTATTTTATTATTTAAGTTGGTGCGTTTAACAGTTTCTGTAACTTATTACACAAAGGGCAACGCTGTTTAGCTTTGTTAACTAGATGTTAGGGCTGTGCAAAAAAAACAAAATGCGGTTTTCATGCTCATCTCGTCAGGAAAAGCGCTCCTGTGACTATAAATACATCTCCAGCACGTGCGTTCTAGCCCAGTCACGTTACCAGGAGGTCAGCCTGCGCTCAGCTGCTGTCGAATCACAGCACAGGAACCGCTGGCCCAATCAGAACTCATTACGTATTTCTGAAGGAGAGGCTTCATAGAACAAGGAAGTCATCAGCCCGTTTTTTGTGACAGTGAAACAGATAGGTGAACTGTGTGAAAAATAGTTTTTTTACACGGGAAACATGAACACATGTTATATTGCACATTGTAAACACAATCAAAGCTTCAAAAAAGCGCGTAAAACGGGACCTTTAAATCCAAATAAAGTAAACCTATTTAAAAGGGTATTTATTATATATGCATATGTATGTGTTGCGCATGAATTAAAATCTTTTCTATATGAATGCCTTTGTACATTTAAATGTTTTGTTTTTGAATTTTTGTATAAAAAAAAAAAAAAAAAAAAAAAAAAGCCAAGAGAAAAAAGTATACCAACTTAAATCCTACAAAAAGAATCAGATTAAAAATGAATATACAAAGCCAGAAAGACTCTATTTTAAATTGAGTTTTAATCTTATTTTAATTGTGTATGCCAAATACAAATGAGTAAATCCTTAAAACTTGGCCTTGGGACACATTTAGAATATGAACATGACAAGTTCACAAGCACAGCATGTACTTCCTACACAAACTAAGAGAAGTAATGTTCAGACATAAAAACAGCCAATATCAGAGAGACAGTGATGGAGTGAAAGAAAAGAGGACACACCGGTTGGTCGCTCACCTGGGCGTGCAGGGCGGCGGCGGCGGCAGCAGCGGCGGGGTACGTGAAGGCGGCATGAGGCAGGCCTGGGGTCAGTTCAGTGGTGTAGAGGGGATACGGAGCCCACGCCTCAGGAGACGCAGGGATCAGTGCTGCCCCCGTCAGGTCATCTACAGAATCACATCTGAGAGTCACACACGGAACCAAACACTAGGAAACAGAATCACCACTTAAAGCGAATCGATAATTTTATAGCGCTTTATATAATAGAGATGGTCTCAAAGTAGCTTCACAGCAATAAACAGGAGTAACAAATTTTGCTATAAAGCACCATAGTGTCATTATTCAGCTCAAGTAAATTCAGCATTGGATCGGATCAATAAATATGTAGTTTATCGATTACGACGCCAGTTAAATTCAGCTATAAGCAGCTAAACAGATGAAAATGGTCTTTATTTAGTTTAATTCAAATGTCGATTCAATTCGGTTCAATAACAGTATTGATGTTGCAAAAATGTCATCAGATATATATACACAAATTTGATTCAGCTATAAAGCAGCTACAAAATAAACTGAATAATGAATACTGAATAGCCTCTCATATGAGGGTCACTGTCATCAAATTGATAATATTAGGTGTATTTTAACCGCTAACTGAGCCAGCCAAAAGGAAACCACATCCAACATACACTTCGAATATTTCCACAAAAATATGAAGTCCTGTGACACTGAAGAATGGAGTAACGGCTGCTAAAAATTCAGCATTGCATCACAGGAATAAATAACATTTTCAAACAGAAAAACGTGTAACTAATAATATTCCACAACATTGTTTCGGTGTTTAATCAAACTAGTGCATTCTTGGTGAACAGACTTAAATTATATACATTGGCAAATACTATTTTCCGCCACCAATACAGCTTACCAATGCCAAATCTCAAATTTAAAAAAGCTATATTCAAACAATGAGAATAATAAAAGCATTCAAAATTATATCAGGGTGTTTATAAGAACGCACTAGAAATCGAAAAACCTTTTCATTTGTGTTTCTAAAGTTTTGTGTACAGATGACAACGTTATAAAAAAAAAAAATAGATCCACAAAAATGAATAAAACTGCTGTATTATACATGCCAGGCCCGTAGTTGGCAATTTATAAAAAGAACCCTGTGTCTGCTACAGAATAAACACGTAATACACATGCACAGTTTTTACAAGTTCACATTTTATGAAGTTTACAAGGAGACAAAGGTCTTCAAATGGTTTTCAAACATTTGCATTTCCCTCAAAACAGCACTGTAGTGTAAATGAAAAACCAAAATGCATAAAGTATTGTTTCTGGTTGAAAACAAGTGCAACATTGACTGTTACTGGTGGCTTATCGCAAATGAACTCCTGTTTTGCGGTGTGGGCGGGGCATAAGCCCAAGGTTTTACTCACATGGGTCTCGAGCGATGAAGTGCGCACCCAGAGCTGGGTGCAGGTTGGAAGGGTTTGGCGTGGCCATCAGTTTACTCTTTGCCATCTTTGTGTTGGCTTTAGCAAACTCAAGACGCAGCGTTTGAGGGCTCTCTGGGTCAAAGCGGATACCCTGAGAAGAGATGAAGTCGGGTGTTGGGTCTAATTAATCTTCATACAATGCACAAATCAATCAGCAGGTCCATAAACAGAACAGCAGCACAAGTGCACGGATTCCCAAAGTATCCTACATCCCACTGAAAAAGCATGACGTCATGGAACATTTCTTAGAGACGAAGTGAAACTTCCCCCTCAGAGAGGAGAGCAACATCTGAGTCAGACTTAAGAGCGAAGTTTGGGGGGGACATAAAGCACAGACAGTCTTATAAATCATTAAAAGCTGCCATCACTTCAGCTTACTGATGGACCAGCGGTTACTTACGTTCAATGCATTCTTGGCTGCTTCAGCCCCAGACCGGCTGTCAAACGTGACAAACCCCACAGGCTAGAGAATGGAAAGAAACAGAAACGGAGACAAAAATGTAGATTTTCCCAATCTACTAAAGCAGAAAACAAATCTTTTAAGAATTGCATCATTTGACCCTCACACAAAAACTTTCAAAATTAAGATAAATAAGTTAAACTTTTTTTTTTTAATGTGATAAAGCCTCAACCTATAAAAGAAAGGAGTTCAAAATACATTTTCTAATTATATATGGGTTCAAGGGTCTACTGCATGTGACAAATATATGTAAAAAAAATTAAGATATTGTCACATGCATATTACAGGTGATAAAATCTTAACCATCTCTTACATACAGAACACATTTAGGAAAAACAACTAATTTGGAATTATTATAATAATAATCCCACTGAACGGAAATAAGTTTCCACTTTACCTGTTTTGAGGTAAGTTTTATGAGAGATCCTTCATATCCCTGTTTAATAAAAGACAAAATTAATAAAATCTGTGGACAATTTCAACGTCAATTCTTAAAATAAAACCACATCCAGAAAAAGGTGGACTAATAAAACAACGCCCTCTTACCTTGAAGGGTCTGAACAGCAGGTAAAGCTCACGTGGTTTGATGTCAACAGGCAGCCCGCTGACAAATAGTGTTCGTACCTAGAACAAGGAAAAGCCTAAATGACATCAGCACACAATCGATTTACAGAAGGCAAAAATGCAGTGACCTCTGACCTATGAGTGCCATGTATGGTCTTATAAAAGTGCACCTGAAAAGAATAGGAATCATTTAGAACTACCTTTGATCGTCTCTGTCCCTTCCTATCGTGTCAGAATCTCCCCGTTTGTCTGCAGAATTTGCTATTGGAGACTGAACGTGTTCAGATCAAATCATGAGATTGTGTTAGTTTAGTGAGCAGAAGTGTGTGCGTGGTGATCAGGTGTGTGTGACCCTGAGCATGGATGCGGAAACCTCTGCAGGGAGCGGACAGCATTATTGCTCCAATGTGAGTGGAAGGTAAACCTGGTTTAACTCGACAAATTAACAGGATGGATCAAATTATATTACAGTGAACAGAGAGAGAAAGCAAATGGCGATCAAATAAATAAAGTAAAAAAGAAACTAGCACTTGACCTCAGAATTCCGAATTTTATCCAACAAATTAAGAGCGAGTATTACGGATTCTAAAGTTACTCAAAAAGCAGCGAGCATTTAAAAACAGATGTAGCAACTCTATACAGATCTAGTGGGGAGAAGAGAAAGACTGGAGGACACTGTGTGCTATGACCTTTTAGGGAGAAGAGGAGAGGGAGAGAAAGAACTTCAGTTCAGCCTGACCCATCACATTCTCCCAGCTCACATTTTACCAGAGAACCAGATGAAACCATTTTTTTTTTTTTATTGCATTAAAATAAAGACAATTTTGTAAAATTGTTTGAAGTTTTCCCTTTCATTCTGCAACATTTTCAAAACAATCTCAGTGAACTCAATTAATTCTAGCAATTTCTCCCTTAGAGTTAGTGCATATTAAAATTATTATAACATTTTCTCCTTTTTAACACAGATTACATAAAATCAAATTGTCATTGAAAATGTTTGTCTGACAGAGTAAAAAAAGAGGCAAAGTAGCATCTATAATATTTAATAGCCCTGCATGATTTAATTCCAATTATTCTCAATTACAGACCGTTAATTAAACAGTATTTTTCCCCTGTAGGGATAATGAAAATTCATGCAAAAAAAAAATAATAATAAAAAAAAGACCAAGCAAAATATAAAAATATACATTTTATTAGTATAGTTAACCATTTGATTTTAATTCTGCACTAACAAAGATATCAAAATATTTATTGTTTTTATTTGGGCAGGGGGGGTATGAAATCTACTGTAGCTTGATAGCACCATGGTATTCTTTTAAATATAATGCCATGATTGAACACCATTGTATATAAAATATATGGTAAAAATCCTAAAAACAGTGCGAGGTCATAATGCTAAAAGAGCAAATCAGAATGTGTAGCAGGACAAACGTCCATCAATTAGATTTCTACATTTCCTTCAGTATATCAGCGACTGGACACCTGTCATGTCCTGAGCAGTCGCAGAGTTCAGACTCCTGTTAGGCTAGAAGACCCCAGCAGAAACTTTCAGATTATCCTCAATGTTCCTGAAACACGAAACATGAGTGCAGTGCTCAAGTGCTGCCAGCAGCTGAGAGGGCAAACAAACAGGAATTTAATCAAAAAGGAATAAACGCAGTCCACAAGCACAAATAAATGGACAACGTGCCACTTAATAACCTAAATAAACAGTCGATTCTGTCTGCGGTCAGAAAAATGGGATGCAGGTTTCGCAGGACAGAAACAAAGGGCATGTACGGGGATGCGAGCGACCGGTTCGAGGCACAGAGGGAGGAAACCCCTGTCCTAATTACTGCAGGTTGAACACAATGAACAATCTGAACACACCACACGCTCTGACCCAGTGCTGCCCAGTAACAATGACAGGACACAACTCCCACCCAAACACTCAGAGTCCAACTCAAACTACACCATTTACACAAAGACCCTCACTAACTTCACACTTTAACAAGAAACTACCCAGGACTGATGCGTTCTGACAGGGAGTGTTTGCAAATTGCCTTGTAAGGTCTTAAGCCAGTAAAATAATACACCAAGCAGCCGGAAATGCCTCTACAAGAGGTCAGAGGTGACAACACTCAAGAGCATAGAATAAAATAAGACTTTAGAATAAGAATTCTATATGCTCCACTCAATTTACAGCAACTGCTGAAACATCTACATTAAATGAAAAGGCTAAATAATAAAAGCATGAATAATAATAATAATAATAATAATAAACTCAATTTAAAAAGAATTATTTAAACAAAATATAATATTAAATAGCATAGTCTTTTGGGGTCTTGAATTAAAATTAAGTTCTAATTTAAAATTCCTTCGTTAGAAATCAGACTAAATCAACATTGGAAACAAATACTGGAAAAAGGACAGAAGTTAGTTAAAAAAATTAATAAAAGTAAAACTGCGTCTATGCAAATTAAGACGTTTGGGAATTAAAAAAAAAAAAAAAAAAAAAAAAACACCTACAACACTTTTGACCCACATTGAATTAAATAAAAGACAGCCCCACTCTAAAATTAATAAAGTGGTTTTAATTGTATTCATTTATTTTATTTTTTAAATGTCATTATCTCTGGTAGACCCACGTTCAGTGCGTCGTCTTTAACGAGACCCTGAGAATGACAACAGAAAAAAACAATAACAGAAAAACTTAAGAACAGCCACCGAAACAGTTGCTTGTTAAATCTGCATTTAAACTTTATGCACAGTCACACGAGTGTGTCTCTCATCAGGTGGGTCTCATATTTCAATGGCAACTTTAAGATTAATCATCAACAGACTCCGCATTCCTCTCAAGCTTCTCCACAGCAAACGCTTCTCCTCAAACGTCAAGTCAAACGCCAGAACAGTTTTCCACAGTCATCCGCCGCCAGAGCCTTGAACTTCCCTAAATGAAGTTTATATTGACCAAAAGAGTTTATTTCTCTTACCTCCTCCTCTAATGAAACACTGGTGTTCGTCTCTGAATCTGACTTCAGACTCATTGTGTAACTTTAACGCTTCTTTGTGCCAGAAAAAATAAAAAGTTTCCCTGTCGGTGATTTTGTCCCTGGTGTGCGTTAAAGTTGCAGAAGAATCTCGTGTCGTTTGTGCCCAGTGAAGCCGTGAGTTAAAGCCACAATCCGAAAGTAAAGGTGAGAGGTGCTCTGTGAGGGTGACAGAAGGGAAAGGAGGTGATTTTTGGAGTTTTTTTCCCCCCTCGCTCACATCAAGCTCGTTTGAGTTGAAATGGAAAGAAAGGAGGAAAGAGGAACCGTGGGTAGGTTTAAAGCTGAAGTTGTGCGTCTGCTCTTCTGTCCCATTAGCGGATCAATCATGTTAAATGCGCGCACCCGAGCTTCAGATGGGACTCAGCTGCGCGAGGCCCGGCCCACTTTACCACCATCATCACCATGTCTAACCCCTCCTCTACATCCATGCCTGCCTCTATCTAACCCTGCATGGCTGTGTCTGAGACCAAGGAGGTCTATAATGATTACAGAATGCCTTCCAATGTCTACTATTCATGCCAAATATGCGAATCTGCCATTTTTGCTCATTGGCGTTGAGTTCCTTAGCCTGGTTGTTTTGAACCAATCACTTGAGACACATATGTCACGTGACTACGCACTCTGGAGCCAAAAGGAAATAATTTTAATTGACTGTCTGATGCTAACAGAAAAAGGGGCCCAAACCCAAACACTGGCAACTATTGAGAGCTTCTGATATCAAAATATCACTTACAATATAATGGAATTTTTAATAATTACTGCAAAAATATATATTCTATATGAATATGGCTGTTTTCATTTCCCAACAGAAATATACAGAATTATAATTTCAAATAAATAAAAAATTATATTTATAGATGAATTCACTTCTATCCAGTTTTTTAGTATGATTGATATACTATTAAGATTTTATTAATGTGTGAATATTTAATATTTTCTGCTTTCACCTTTTTCACACAACAATTTTTTTTTGGTCACTTTATCAGATTCTGCTTATTGTTTTTTTCCTCACTTCACTCTACAAAATCATATCATCTAACCCTGCCTCTTTCATGATCTTATATCTTTACATAAACACAACATATTAAAAGTATCTACAGATCATTTAAGTGTCTTTTCATCCAACCAGGGCTACTGCTAAACTCTATAAGGCCCAGGCCAGTATTTTTCTCCCCCTCTGGTCCAACGGGTCGATGACATCACAGAGGACCTTGGTGGGCCCCTCATCATTGTGGCTGGGACAGCATCAACAACAGCCCTGTATGTACCCCTCCCTTTTCTAAATTTCTGTATTGCACAGTTAAAAATTGTATTCATAGCTTTGCCTTTCACTCCAGGGTTCATAGGAGTTTTGTAGGTTTTATTTTGAATGTTCATAGTCGTGTGTATGTATATGTTTGTATGAAATGCCACGATTTCCTTGACTCTAATGTGAGACAGAATCGATTTTACACACATTTTAACTGGCTGAAGTATTGCTCTGGGGTCTTGGCCCCACTTTACCAAAACGAACTGAATTTGTTCTGTCCACATGTGACGCAAATGCTGGATAAGGGTTACACAAATGTAGTTTCTGATTTAATATTCCACATTACGTATCTAAATATCCTCTGAGGTCTGTGAGATCTCGCGGCTGTCCCGTGTGACGTCTCGTGACAGACTCGATCTTCCTCGCATGTTCATAGTAAACGCGCTCGAGTGTGTGAAACATTAACGATCCTGTTAAAGCATTTAGCAGACAGTTTCTTGACCTGCGTTAAAGCAGACAAACAAAAACAGAAACAGTTTTTACACAGCTTTTTTATTTCTATATTTATTTAATGCTCCTTCATTTGAAATCGAATAACTTTTCGCAATAAGCCTACTGTATATATATGTGTATGTGTGTGTGGGTGTGTGTGTGTGTATGTGTGTTTGTGTGTGTGTATGTGTGTGTATGTATAATTGTAGAGGCTTGTCTCTGTGTTTAAGTCTGTGATTCAACTGGTCTAATATGTACACAGGCAGGGCTGAAGTCAGTTTCTGCCTGAAGTGTGTGTGTGTGTGTGTGTGTGTGTGTGTGTGTAAATGTGCTTGTGAGTGTGTGTTAATGCACACTCAGCCGGTGTGTGCAGGAATGACTGGTTTCCTGACTTTGTACTGGAGCACAATTACTCAGAGACCAGAAACCTGCTGCCAGGATTCGGAGAAGGTCTGAGGCCTTAACAATCATTAACCTGCTTACTGCTTAACTAAAACTATCTCTAACCTTCCTAGTTCATGTGTGGAGAGGAGAAGATGGCACAATATCTGCGGTTTACATCTTCAGTCTCTGATATTCTGATATAATTTTAGTGTTAGTAGATATTGTTGACAATTGTTGTAGTATTACAGCTGTAGTGTGTTTATTTACACTCCCTCCATGTACAGAAGATGCACATGTACCATTTCAGTAATCATCTGTAATTTAAATGTTGCATAGTTCCGCCAGTTTGAGTTTTTGTTTATTGCTTTATTTTTCCATTCTTAAGTTTTGCTAGTGCTAAATATTCATGAGCATTGCTAAATATGTTTCGAGTCACTGATTAACCCATGACTAACAAAAGCACTCTCAAGTTTTAGGATTTCATTGAGAGTTCATGTAGAAAAGGTCTCTTTCAGACCTTTATACAGCTATTATTTCTGTTTTTAATGCATGCTCCTTCATGGATTGTAATTTCAATGCTGCAACAATAACTTCCTCTAATGATATATTATTTTGTCTGTAGATATTATAGTATCTACTTTTGTAAATATCATGATACTGAATATGTTTCAGCCATGAGTTCTTAAAAATGTACATTGTAAAATATATAGATTTTTTGAAGATGTAAATAATACAGTAATTATTGGAGCATGTTTTACCAGAAAACACTTAAAAAAAAAAAAAAAAAAAATTCTACTTCAAAATTTCCAACACAGAAAAAAAGGTAATTTTCTCTTTATCTCACATGTTTTTTGTAAAAAAAAAAAAAAAGAAGTCTGAATTATCAAATCTAATCTAAACTTGTAAAGCGAAACCAAAAAAATATAACTTGTGGGATAAAAATCCCAATTAATTTTTTTTCTTTTTATTCTTTCTGTGGCAGAAACAAAATCTTATATTCTGACTTTTTTCTGAGAAATGCAAGTTTCTACCTTATAGTTCTAGCTGACAATTTGATAATTTTGAATTTTTTCTTAGAGATTATATCTATATATATGAGATATAATAGAAAATATATATAGTGAAAAGCCTGAATTGTGAATTAAAAAGCCACGGTTGCTTTTTTAGTTTATTTTTATTCTGTGGCAGAAACAGGCTTCTATAGTTACTTCCTGATTCTTTGTAATTAATTGTGAAATTTACTAACAATTTCTATTAAAAAAAACAAAAATCACTGTTGCAGCTGGTTCGTGTCTTAGACGAATCTCCTTAAATTAGTCTGCAAATGTCTTTCTCGGTTAATTGAGATATCAGATAAACACTTCAATTAGCAGAGGGCGTGATTTGGGCGTTGCTTTTACCCTGTAGTGTCCCAGCGGGGGTCTGCGTCTCTTTTGCAGACCACCCTGCCCCCTTCATAATCAAGAAAATGCTGGCAGAGATAAACACGTCTGCCACCATCACCTCACTATCAGACACCAGGGGTATAAATAACAACCCCTAACATTCTTCATCATCACAGAGATAACAGCAACAGGACCTAAACGAGAGCCTGTTAGTGTTTAGAGGAACTGCAGGGGTCACTCAGGGGGTCAGTTATAAAATTTGAAGGATGAAAAATTTCATAAACAAAGGGATTCTGGTTTTCTTAAGGAGTAGCGAATTAGCAAAAGGAATGAAGCGTCAACTCCGGACATGTGTGCTCGTGTTCTCTGCTATAAATCGAGCTTGTGTATAGCTCTGTTCCTCTGTTATGTACAGATCTCTACTGCACGAGAAGACAGAAGAAGGCGAGATGTTCTCACTCTGCTCTGTGATTTACAACAGCCTCCGGATTACAGCATTAATGCTTAGAAACAGGCAGAACTTCCGTGTTATACATTGTAAAAAAAATATTTTCCAAAGTTTATTACAGATTATTGGGGTATATTTCTCCCAAAAAATTACATTCTGGTATTAATTAAGAATTTTTACGTTTAATTCAATTCATTACTTTGCTTGCTTCTCTGTAATTGTTTGTAAAATTAACTAGGATAAGTAAAAAATAAAAAATGTTTCTACAATTCTACAGTTTTTTTTTTTTGCAGATTTCTTCTCAGAATTTTAACTTTTTATCTGACAATTGAAAAAAGTCTTAAGGTGTGAGATGTAAAATCAGAAATGTGAGTTAAGATCTTAACATTCTTGATTTTTTTTTTCTAAGAATTATTTCCAAGATATATAAACTCCAATTGCGAGACAAAAAGTCTGAATGGTGAGATGAAAAGTGGCAATGACCTTTTTCCTTTTGTCTTTTTTATTCCGTGGTGGAAAGAAGAAGAAAAAAAAACAGAATTGCAAGATGTAAACTTTCTCACAAATCTGACATTCTCAGAATTATGAGTTTATATCTCACACAGAAAAAAAATGTTTCATTCATCCAATTAAAAAAAAAATTAGGGTAATGATTCACATCTATATTTTTTAACTTGAGCCAATGAAAAATAAATAACTTGCCCTAAGTGATGAATGAAGAAAAAAAAATTCAGTGCACTCAGAATTGCAAAAACATAAATACAATAAATAAATAAATAATCTGAATTGTGGTGTATAAAAAGTCACAATTACCTTTTTTATTTTTTATGCTGTGGTGAAAACCGAGGTTTATCAGTGCTGAAAACATTCAGAACTTTGCAAAGATTCATTAAAAAACATACAATAAATAACATACAATAAAGAGATATTCTCGGTTAGATACGAGTTCAAACAGAATAATTTCAATCTTTTCAGTTTGTGTTAAGTTTATTGGGTGAATGAAAGCGAATACAGTTTAAAAGCAAACTTTCTTAAATTTAACTCGGAATATGAAAATGTTAAATCTATCAAAGTAAATATTAACTAAATTCAGCTGAAAATGTCATGTCGGACTACAGACGGCTGATCTCAGATCCGACACCAGCTTTAATGTGCGCTGTATCTCTCAGTGCTGTCAGCTGTGTTTGATGGACCACAGAGCTGCGTGTAAAATATTCACAACCTCTTATTGCAGTTTTGTGTCTGTCTGAAGATGGTTTTGAGATTCTCAAGGCCTAAATTTGTTCCTGTTTTAAACCACATTTCCATTTTTATCAGGAAGATGCAACTATTCTGGAACTCAAATCAAGACCATAACATTGTGTTTTTGTTGGTTCAAGTCTACACAAAATTTTCAAATTCATGTTGAATTTCAATGTTGCCTTAAATAGTAAAATTTTGCATTGTGCTTTAATTCAAGCTTATTTTAACATTTGTACTAAACACCAGCTAAAACCAGGAAAGAACATGATTTCAGGATGGTTTAACAGTGATCTTTTTCAGTGTTTGTCTGAGGCCCTTTGGTCTCCCATGATGACTTCAACCAGTAAAATCTGCCATTCTTAGATACTAAGGAAGTCATTTTCTTGCAGAGTTCAAAGTTTTATTCATCACATGCTTGTCTGGTGGTCCAGCAGTGAGTGTTTTGTTGTGTAAGCTGTGCATCAAGCAGTAAAAAGACAATAGATGATATATGACTGTAAAAACAGGACAGTAAAGACACTCTTTCTCTCAGGAAAGTGAAGCCATGCAAACAGTCTCTCTCTCTCTCTCTCTCTCACACACACACACACACACACACATGCTCAGGAAAACAGACGTCGAGTATCTATTTAAGAAGTACTGGAGAGACTGTAAACTGTTTCATGCAGTTGTATATACACTCTTGGCTCTCTCTGGGTTTATAGAGACTCAAGATTGGCTCCTTTTAAGGTGAATTCCCTGTTTGCTCTCTGCATTGAACTTCTGCTGCCAAGAACTGTTGGGAGACCGTTCCAGTAAAATCTCCCTGAGAAAGAGAGAACTATGGAAACGCAAAATCACAAATAAGTCCATAATCATAAATAATATCTCATTTGTTTCTTCTGGACAGCAATGAGATTCAATTGAGATAAAATAGAGAAATTTACCAAACACAAATCAGTCTGTCATTAAAGTATAGAGACTGTTTGTGAGAACTATTATTATACTACGATTATTACAATATTAGTATTTTATATATAGCATTACGTTTATATCAATACAATAAAGTACAGAGAGATAAAATGATGTGGATGGCATCGCTCAGTCTAAGAATTTGATGATAAATATTTGAGTTCATCTTGAGATCTCTGAGACTGTGGTATTTTGAAAAATCTGAGGAAATCTGGAGATGTCTTCTGAAACTCTGAAGGATTTGAGAGTAGAAGGACCCCGGAGAAGATTGTGAGAAGCATTTAATCTCACTGCAGTGTAGGAGAAACAGTGGAGATATTGAAGAGATTTATTAAATGTATATCCTTTAGAGTTTTGGAAGATTCCAGCAATACAAGCATTATGTAATACGCTGGACCATAAAACTAGTCTGAAGTGTCAATTTATAAATAAATGAGCTTTTCATTGATGTATGGTTTGTTATGATGGGACAATATTTGGCCGAGATATTTGAAAATCTGGAATCTGAGCGTGCAAAAAAATCTAAATACTGAGAAAATCACTTTTGAAGTTGTCCAAATTAATTCTTAGCAATGCATATTACTAAACAAAAATTAAGTTTTGATATATTTATGGTGGGATATTTACAAAATATCTTCATGGAACATGATCTTTACTTAATATCCTAATGATTTTTGCCATAAAAGAAAAATCAATCATTTTGACCCATACAATGTTTTTTTGGCTACTGCTACAAATACACCCCAGAGACTTAAGACTGCTTTTGTGGTCTAGGGTCACATATATTTTATAACTCTATATGCTTACTGCATCTTTTGGCCTGTTTTGTATGATTTTGGACGAAACATCTAAGACAAAGTTGATGCAGGAACCTAACTAAAATCCCTGTCCTCATTTCCTGCTAAAACATCTCTTTCCTCTGCTTTTCAGCACGACTAGACACAGAAGTTCAAAGCCGTTGACACACATCAACTAAAAAAAACAGCCCGCTGAATGATTCCTCATCCAGATATGGGATATAGGACTAGAATAGCACAGATTTAGCAAAGCTTAAACATTCTTTACAACACCCTTTGGCTTTTTTATTCCCATTCTCATATTTTTATATCTAATGTCCAAGAGCTCAAATGTAAACAAATGACTTTCAGAAGACCAAGGCCTTTTATGGAGTCCAGAGCAGCTGAGATAAATTAAACGGTCAGTGTTTATTTTCCAACAAATCAGCAGTTGAGCACTCCAGTCCTTCGTCAGCTGATAAAACACACCGACGGAGAGCTAGAGACCAAATCGGACTAATATAAAGACCGAAAAAAACCCTGACTTAAAAGGATAAACGGAAAAAAAGCTGGTAGCAGGAGTTTACTACGTAATCCGGCGTTATCTGCATGGAAGATCTGGGTCTTGTAAACCCGTGTGGTCAAGAAGCTTGAAAGTCTTTTATTAGCTTGATTTTAAAGGTCGGATTCAGATCCTCTCTGTCCTTTTAAGGAGGCGAGGAGCTCATGGACATCAAAGCATGAAGAGAAATATTAGTCCCAACTACTGTTACACGCTGAGGCCATACAATGGTGAGTCCATCTGTGTCTCTTACTGATCATCTCTGTTTTTTTTTCTGCCTTAAAAGGTTTGGCTGTCAGTCGTATTGTTGACTAGGACCCCGGAGTGACACTGGCCCCCTGAAGCGTCCACCTGATATAGCAGTGAAAGATCACAGACATGGACTTTCAGGCTGGTCCAAACTTGAGAAAACTGTACTAAGCAGATTTTGAAGGATGTCCCTGCTGAAAAGACCAGCACGTACAATTTCCAAACTAACAGTAAGTTCAAGTGAGGTTCCCAGCAGGATTGTGCACTTTTCAGAACTGAATTGAGAATGCCTTTTAAATTGCCCAATTCAACATTGAATCTGACTACATTTCCCAGAATGCATTGCCTGCGTTGAATGACTTTGAATTACAATTCCTCTTCTCGTCAATTGAGTTACATTTCCTGTTTAGTTTGGCCAATGCAATTCAAATCCCAACTCGCGAAGAGAAATAGAGCCAACTCTGAATTTAACACAACTTTGGTTCCTACACATTTTTGACCAATGAATTTGAAAAACCAGCATAGGAATTCATGCTAGTATTGGTGAAGCTGGTCTTCCTAAATTAGGGTTACCATAAGTCCTCTTTTTCCCAGACAAATTGCATAAAATATCCAGGTTTTGGCTTTGTTTTCCTATTGTATAAGTAATGACTGAAAAGTAGTTTGACCAATAGCATTCGGGCAATGAACATATCAACCAATCATTGCAAGTGAGAAGGCGGGATCTACAGAGAATGGTCAAAACAATGCAAAAGCATGTACATATAATATATGAGGATGGTAGAAAGTGTTGCAACAGGAAAACAAAGCCAAAACCCGACATTTTAGGCGATTTAGAAATCCTGGTCAGGACGTATGGTCATCCTAACAAAATCTTGTCAGTGTGTGTTCGGTGTACTGCATCTGCGTGGGATTCAGCGATCGTTGCCCTGGTGGGGTGTGGTGGTAGAAAGGCTGTACTTAAGCATGCTTTTAGCAGCCCTCAAGAGGGACTGTCTTCCGTCTCACTGCTTTTTCTTCCACACAGTCAAATCTTACAGTTCATTACCCAACCCAAGCTAAAAACGTCCTTATGCGTGTGTTATGCTGGGTCTGAGAGTGAACCAAAGAAAAAAAAAATGAAATGCACATCAAAGATACATGAAAACAGAGAAGGAGAAGAAAGCCATCCTTTCAAATTTTAATTCATCATGTGTAATCAAATGTTAATCTCATAAATCACAGCACTGTGTAAAGAGCAGGGCTGTAACCGACAGAGATGCTGCATGTCCATCACTATAATCAGATTAGTGATTAGTCAATATTGGGTGTTTTTGGGTGGATTCCTAAAATGTTGCATTTGAGTCTTGGTAATATGTTTTCCACCTTTGCAGAGACTGCTCCCTTAAAAGAAGAGTTCAGAATGAAAATCATAAAAATGAAAATTACGTCATAATTTATTCATCCTCATGTAATTCCTAACAAAAAAAGATTTTCTCTTTTCAATGAAATACAATTACTATCAATGTCAGGACAAAAAAAAATTTAGTCCATACAACTTGTGTACTGTAATTCATTAGTCATACATTAAAAAGTCTTTTTTCAGAGCAAAACATTCTGAAGAAAAACTTTTTCACAAGTAATGTTGAACTGCTGTAACTGAATCATTGAACCGAATCAGTTTGATTTATGAACAAATTATGCCGACTGGGAGGGTTTCTCTGCACAAAGAACCGATTCTTTTCAAAGATTTGATCTTAAAGAATGATTCATTGATGAATCGCTATTGTCTCATTAACCCTAATAAAAGCAGATACCAAGCTTTTCAATGAATAACAATTACTGAATTAAGTTTCTCACACAAAGCCATCTAGGACTCGTAATATAGTGAAAAAAAATAGTATGGAGTACTTTTATGCTGCTTTTTGAGTCCTTTTAGGAAGCTTATCTAAATAAATTAAGAATAAGCACTTAAAACAAAAAAGTGGTTTAGTAAATGCTAAACCTAAAACCTACAGTTTGAAAATAGATGATTTTGAGATTAGCTAAAGATCACATTTGTTGAATTATCAATGTTTTTAAAGATTAACATTAAGTGAGCATTAAATGATGGCAAGGGTAATCTAATAACATAGTTTCTTTCACAAAGCTACACTGTCAAAGTCTAGAAAAGTATGAAAGACGTTTTCAGAATAGTCCATCTGCCATCAGTGGTTCAACCGTAACATTATGAAGTGACGAGAATACTGTTTTTAAGTGAAGAAAACTAAAATAATTACTTTATTCAACAATTAATTTGTCAACAGTCTCCCCTGTGTCTCTCCACATCACTCAATGGACTTATTCTGATGATGCTTATATCATACTTTTCAGGACCTTGAAAGTGTAAGTTACTTGGCAGTCTATATGGGACAGTCACAAGACTCCCGGTTTTCATCCAAAATATCTTAAATTGTGTTCCGAAGACGAACAAAGCTTTTACAGGTTTGGAACGACATTGGGGTTAGTGATTAATGACAAAATTTCCATTTTGGGGTGGAGTATCCCTTTAAGACCACTTAATTTTTTTTTTTAAATATATCCCAAAAAGTGAATCAGCATAGTCGTTGGCTTAACATGTTGCCATCCACTGATCTAAAGGCAGCCGGACACACACCTGCTTGAAGCTCTCATGTTCATTAGATCTCCTGCTGCTGCTGTCATGATAAATAAACCTCACTGTTCCCAGTCACAACATGCCTCCTGTCTGGCCCCGTGTATGTTTTCCTCCTGTTCCTCCACGGACTCCATCATGTCGTCCGTTGCCTACCATATAGACCGAGCGGAGGCTGAACATGTCTTATTCATGCTCTCCAGCTCCGGGTTAAAACAAGCCCCTCTCTCCCCTGAACTTCCATAAATGATGAGCTCTAAAGCCTGTGCTGGTGTAGCCCTGCTGTTCCCGGCAGCACGGCCGCAGGGACGCTAAATCATTCACAGCGCTGTGGCTTCAGAAAGAAAAGTTTCTGCTCGTTTGTCGTCTACGGTGAAGTAAGAGATAAAGTTGGCATGGCTAGTTTAGTCGTAGCTTGTCTTAACTCAAGGCCACTGATTGAATTCATGGGACCCGGGATGACATTCCCAATGGAAACGGTCCAAACGTTAGATTGAAGAAGCAGCTTGCGGAAAAAACAAATCTATTGTCAAACAGGAAGTGTGAAGAGAGGAAAGACCGGAAGTGAGGTCACCGAAGGAAGGGTAGGCAGAGGAATTATACACCTGAGCATAAAGACTGGACAACTCCATTGTTCGGAGAAGAAGGAAAGACGCTTTATGGATTTTCCTACGGAAGGACAGCACCAAATGTCTCCACCCACTGTGATAATGTTAGTATTTTGTCAGAGGATTTTCTAAATTCCGACCAATAATTATTTTCATGTTATAAATGTTAAATATAAAAATATATTTAATAATTGAAAGTCACTTTGGATAAAAGCATCTGATAGCTACATAAATGTAAATGTAATCAGTTTTAAAATTAGGTGTTATTTTAGTAAATTCAAACTAAAACTAAAATTAACAATTGCTAACAAAATGCTAGAAAGCCAGTGTTATTTAGGTATCATTAAGATTTTAAGATATTCATTTTATTTCTGTTTTAGTTACTTTCGTATATCGTTATAATAATAAAAAATAAGAACTTTTTTTTTTTTTACCCTGCTACAAGTACATTTAGGCATCACAACATTGTAAAATACAGCATAAAAAACGTATATTCGTTTTGAGATCTGCAAAATGTTACATTTAACAGTGTTATTGAATTATTTTTGTTTTCATTAATCAACTTTATGTGAAATTTAGATGACAGCAGACTTAATCTAAATGTAAAATATGGGAACTTACCATGCACAGTTAAAAATCTAACATCATCCAAATAAATTGGTACCTAGGTTTTTGTATTATTATTCTTCTTGTTTTGATTGATCAGGCTGTGTATCACACCTCTACTTCTCTCTTCCAGGCGATTGGCCGCAGACAGACTCCCAGGAGGCCACGGGTGTCTGGACATGATGTCACACCTCTAACATCTTCTAGCCTTCTGCTGCCTAAAAGTGACAGCTCTTGGCTTCTTCTGCCTGGAATGGATCAGTTGTGTTTCTCTGCACTCAGTAATGTATAGGTCACCACATCTCTAGTTTCCCTGCTGAAAAGACACTGCTGCTGTGTTTTGGTACCCAGTGTGGGATAAAGGCTTCTTCGGCCCAACACATACTCCCCACATGTACATGACTGTTCTTGCAAAACAAGCATGATTTTATATTGCTTCCATAAATGCATCAGAACACATTCAGGGGGTACTACTGCATGGTAAAAAAACATGTTTATAGATATTAAGGAGAAAAAAATAATCTATTAATAATTAATGAAAGCAGTAAAAAAAATTCAATCGATAATTAATTAAACTAATAAATAAATATACCACTATTTATTTTTAATGTTCAATAAAAAAAACACAGCATTTAATATCCACTTTCACAAAACCATTACTGTAATTCAATTATTTTTCCCATAATAAACATACTAATTTCAAAAGCCATTTTAAAATAAAGCATGATTTTTTTTTTTTTTTAATTCAAAAGTTGCTGTTTTGTTAATAAATCATAATTTCTTCCTATGGTAAAATATATTATTTCATATTATTTCCTAAAGTAATTTTAATTTATTCATTATTTATTGATTAATTAATTAAATCGACAGCGTTTTGGTCCTCCATCTACTGTTAGCTACTGCACTTTTTTATGATATTTAAAATATTTTAGATTTATAATATTTGTATATTTTGTATTTCATTCTTTCTCTTTTCTTCAGAGAGGAGGTGCAGCAGGTACAAGTGGAGCCGCGGTTTCACCTAAAAGCAGAAAGAGCGTCCCAGAGGTCCCTCGACATCCCCCCGCATGTCTCTTTTCTCTTCCCTCCTTCTCTCTCTCTCGCCTCAGTGAAGCCGTCCGATCGCGTTAGCCTCATCACAGTGCTAAAACGCTCTCTCTGCACCCCCTCTGTCCTCGGTGCTGTTGACGCCCTCATTTCCCCCAAACAGAAACACTTTGAAAATCTCAGGAAAACAGGAAAGATCGCTGGCCTCACTTCCTGCACTGGGTTTGTGTTTGATAACGCTCAAGACAACACAGCGCCAATAATGACACAAAATTACTCCAGTGATTCTGTGATTAGCTTGTGGATCTGTTCACATTACGGTCATGTTTTGGTCTTTAAATCTTATCAGTGTTTTTTAGGGTGTCACCAAATGGAGAGCTGGTTAATCAGCAGAGATCATCTCCAACAGTCACGTCAGGGTTACAAGACAACACGCTAAAATCACAGGTACCTGGACTGGAAAGCAAGAATACGATTTTCTGTGTATATTTTTATTAAAAAGTTACGGCACAAAACTCCATCTCAAACTACTTATATATTTCTATACTTATAAATTTGTTTAATATATTTATGTTTTGAAAAAAAGAAAATGTATTACATAATTCATAGTGCATTATTTAATATTAATTTATTAGATATTATTAAGTGTTTTTTTTTCTTTCAGATTTTCAAACAAAGTTTATAATGTGATTGGCACAAGTTAAATATATTAATATTTTAATACAATGAAATATAATAATATAAAACAAAACACTGAAACCATAATAACTTTATTAAAAAGTTATGTTAATACTGTACATTTAATAACAGATTAAAACAATGGCATATGCCCATCAAGTTTTTTTTTCAGTCATTTATTGATTTATTACAGTCATTAATAAATATATATCATCTTACCATTGATTTTAATATGATTAAATCAATAATATCACATATAATGTAATATCAAATTAAATATTGAAATGGTTAATTTTACATAAAAAACACTTATTTTAAAACAATGGCATGTAGCCGTAAAGTAATTGTCATTCAAATGCACAGTGTTTCAATGTAATTTATTAAGTAAACAGACTTATAAAATTCAACAAAGATGCAAATTGAGGTCAGATGTGTCTTACAGTGCTTCAGATATCCACCAACAATATACAGTATTCAAGGTAGCTGCACACAGTGCTCCTGCCAGGGAATAATACCGGAAATGCAGCTTGTGTTCATTACAGTGAGGGAATGACACAGAGATGTGGTTTTCTGACTTGTGACATGAGCTCAGAGAGATCTAGTGCTGCTCTAAAATCAGGAGGAAAAAAACTCTTTCTACATCTTAAGCTTTATAAATCAATTCCTTGGAGATGCCAAGCTTAAGAACAGCCTGTCCTTGACACGAGGTGTTTACATACTGTTGGGTTCTCCTCTCTCTCTTTTTCCTGCCTTCCTCTCTCCACCTCCCCCAGCCGACCCTCCCTCGCTCTGTGGAGGAGGACAGTCTACTGGAATGAACGAGGGACTTGGCCACAGACCAGAGAAGAGAGAGAAATACTGTAGAGTGGAGACTGACTGTGTGCATGTGTAGAACAAAAGAGGTCACATGAACAGTGGAATGAAGAACAGAGCAGCGATTGATCGTGAACACACCTGGTGGAGAGAGAGAGAGAGTTTGAGTGGTCTCTCTCTCTCTCTCTCTGTAACCAGGGGGTCAAGAGCAACATGTTCCCAACAAACACAGAGAGAAAACAATTAACAGGACTTTCACAGCAGGGGAGAATATGGAGGGAGCTGAGGGGGTCTCTAGAGAACGAAAATAGCAGGAAATTGACCTTCCTCTTCACAGTGTCACTGAGAGCACCCAGTGCTCCTAAATTTAGTTCTCTGAGAACTTTTTGAGAGAGAAAAGAAAAACATGGGAAATTCTGTTCTTTCTCTCTCTTAATTTAGTTTCAAACGAAATAACAGTGCATTGTAATGGACTAAAACTGTCCATTTGCATGGTCAAAGCAGAGTAAAATAACAGAAGCAAAACCCAACAAACCAACAGTTTAGTGTAATTTTTTTTTGTTGCCAAAACAATATCACACTAAAATAAACTGAAAACTACTAAACTAGTGCTAAAATTCAATTTGATTTGCCAGAGCAGTACTAAACTAAACTAAAATAAGTAAAATAACTAAAGTAAAATAACCTCTGTGACCCGTTATCCCCGTTTACAGTGAACTGATCCACACAACCACACACACACACACACACACAGTGTGGGAATCCCAGCACCTTCACACAACATCTCAGGTTATATTTAGATTCAGACATTAAACTAAAACACTTAACATTTTCCAGACATTTGTGTCCATGAATGAGATTTGCGTCCATGAATTTTGAATATTCCAGATGTGTATCAGTGTTTTTAGGGGATTTCCAAATGCATGATAGAGCATGCAGTTAGTAGGAAGTAAACAAGACATCCTTGACCACACTTCTATATAGGGGCAGTTGTGGCCTAATGGTTAAAGAGTCGGACTTGTAACCTGAAGGTTGTGGGTTCAAGTCTCATATCTGTCAGGACTTGTTGGTGGAGGGAGTGAATAACCAGTGCTCTCTTCCAACCCCAATACCACAACTGAGCAAGACACTGTACCCCCAACTGCTCCCCGGTGATGCAGGAATATGTCTGCCCACTGCTCACTCACTATATTCTGCTTTCAATTCAAGTCTGCTTTATTCGTCAATTCTTCCACATGTACAGTACATACATACAGAGAATTGGAATTGCATTACTTTCAGACCTATAGTGCATACAGATAACACTAACATTAGAGCCTAGAAATCTAGATCAAATATAAAATACAACTATACAATAAGGCCATGTAATAAAATAAAAAAACATTTAAATAAAGTAGCGCAAGGCACATGGCAGACAGAATGCAGACCAGAAGTGAACAAACAGTGCAGATAAAAAGATTTTAGTGCAAAAAAAAAAAAAAAAACTTAAGTGAAGCTTTGTTCTAAAGGTTATATTCTGATTTACCTGCTTTGAAAGGATTAGTCATAAATCCATATTTAAAACTTGTTGATGAAGAAGTGAGATGGAGAGCAGAAAATAATAACCTTTAACCTTTTCTTTACGTCTGTGTGTCATGATCATATCAACTCCTCCTAGGAGTCAAAAAATCACACGGTTCCATGTGTCTCAGACCTTTTGCTGACCATCTACAAGCATAAAAAACATCAAGGGCTTTCTCCAAACAGCATAAAGCTGTCTCAGAGCACTAGATCTAGATCCGATCAGATTAGCTGGCTTCTACACAGCATCACTGAGTCACAGGAAGCAAAATCGTGTTTACAAGTTCCCAGGACTGCTGCAGCTAGCACTTCTAAAGAAGAAAAGTCACTGGACTTGTCAAAGTTTGCAGACTGTTCTGGGTGGTTTCTAGGGTGTATGTGGTCGGAAAGACATTCTGAGTGCTTATTTTGTTAATTTTCGATGTACCTGTAGTTAGTAGGGTGTTGCGAGGTGGTTGCTAAAGTGTTCCGAGTGATTTTATGACATTGTTATGGAGTTGCCAGGGCTGTGACAATTAACAAAAGTGGGTGGATTTGTGGATTTGCTTGCAAGGTTTTTACTGCTGAATCTATGAAAGTGCACCAGATATGTTGCTAGACTACATGGTTCCTGACATTGGAGGGTTTGGTTTGTTGATCAAGTTAGTTTAAGCTTGATTTTGTGAAAAACTGTTTCATCTTTTCCTTTGTATAAATACAAGCTTACAGCAATGCTAACATCCTCAGATTACAGTCTCCGTCCCTCAGGCTGTGTGTGTGTTTCCTTTTGGAGCTTTGAAGAGTCTGTTTAAGATAAGATATCCGAGTGTGGGACGTCCTCTCCCAATCGCGAGCTGCCGCTAACTATTTATAAACCCTAACAGGGCAGAAAAATGGAAATATTCACTCTCTCCCCTCACTAATGTGCACATGTGAGGTAATATCACCTGGACATTTGGATTGGACATAAGGAGATGTTAAAACTTCCTGCTCTCCGGATCGACACAAGAGGTAATTTGCAAGCACCAACCTTGCGCTAAAGATCATCAATCAGAGATGTGAAACCATAACACATGCCATCTCTGTTTATATCTCTGTCTCTATTGCACTCTTCCCGCTGTCATCTGGATTACGTCTATGAGCTGTCAGTGATAAACCACAGGCCCACCTGAAAATCTCTCCTCTGCTCTCGGCGTGTTTAGATAACCCCCCCGGTCTAAGTTTCCAAACTATTCAGTGTGTGTGAAATTGCAACAAAAACACAATGAAACCATATAATTTCTACAATATCTGATGCAACTCAATTGCTTATCAAAATGAAATCCCATATGTTAAAAAACAAACTCTTGCAATGGGTTTTGATAAACAAGAATGATGGAGTTTTAATTATAAACCAATCAATAATACTGGTAAAAACATAATGTTGTTTTACTTAAGATTAACAAATACCAAAACAACGTGTCTGCATGTTTTATTTCTGACGAATTCCATTTGAAACAGCAGACAGGGCTGGAGATCTGATCTGGGGTCAGGTTTGCCCATCATACACTAATGATGACTGACTCGGGAGAATCAAACTCTCTTTATCATATGGTCATGTGTTTCTCTGTCCATCTCTTTGTGTTTCTCTCAGCTGCATGAACACTGCAGCACAGGCAGTGGGTGGAACTAATCTCATTAAATATGAAAGAACTTACAGTGAACTGCGGAAAGAAAGAGGGAGTGAGAAAAAGAGGAGAGGAGAGGTCACTGAAGGTCGGTGTGTGTATGTGTGTGTGTGTGTGTGTAAATGGTTATGCAGTTAATAAATCTCAACACGCTTCTCCAGAGGGTTCTTCAAGAACTTTGAGTAAGTTTGATGTAATCGTGTCGTGTTTCCTGTTTGAACACACAGAGGTGGAGGAACTGAAGAGATGGACATCCCACTGGACAAATACCAACTTGAGATTGGTAACAGCAAAAACTTGATAATTCTGTCTAATGTGTTGATGGAGAGTCTCTACAGTCTACTGTGACAAGAACATAAGTGATTTAAAGCTCAGACAAATATATATATAAATAAAGAAAGAGCAATAATCAGGTGAACTTGGGGTCATATCATAAAAAATGATTATATATATTCTTACTAACCCCTAACATTTGAAATGGTAGTGTACTACAAAAGTAAAAAAAAACTGTTGTGTAAAAGTCAATCATGCTGTTTTGGTTGCGTGAAACAATGACTTAAAAAGATCTTAAGAAGACTTTTGGGAAGTGAAGAAGAATGGAATATGACTCCTCTAAAAAGTACACAAAATCAACCAATTAACTTAGAGAGTATCTCATTCCACTTAAATAATAAGAAACACAACATTAGTGTGTTCTGCCCAAAACAACCAACACCTCAGAACACCACAACTCCCACAGTTATTACAGAAGTGCAGTTATTTACTCGTGTGATATGAATCTGAATGCCCTGAGAACCAATTACAACACGCAGAGTCTGATTCCGTCAGGAAAATGGAAATTAGCCATATATGGACTCGATGACCAGGATGAGGAAGTTGAATCATGGAAATCTGAATACATCATTTTACTTGTGTTGGCAAGAGAGGTTCTTACCTAACACTGGAGGAATGCAGAGAGAGAGAGAGAGAGCGATAGAGAGAGAGAGGCTAATGACTGGAGTGTTTAGTTTACCCATCAGTCTGCCGATTACTCTGAAACATTTGTAACTCCAAAAGAGTTACAGTTACTGTAAGTTTACAGCAGAAATCACAGCATAAACAAAAATGTAAAAAAAAAATAAAAAGAAAAGCAGGCCCCTTGGCCCTACTTCAGGTGGAAATACTGTTATGTTATTTTATGTTGTTATAAACTGCATTTATTTAATAAAAAATTGAAATATTGTGAAATACTGTTGTATATTTTAAAATGTTTTTGAATATGTAGCCTAATTATTCCAAACTTTTGACCGCCAGTGTAGGACATACAATTTGATACATCATTGTCCTTCAAAGAATCCCAAAGAGCCCAAAAAAACATGGCAGCATCATAATACTTTTTGAAAGGGCGGTACATACTTGGCTTGAACTCTGAAAACTCTTCCATCATGATGAATTTTATATCCTCATTGTGTCTTAATGCAGAACACAGAGATGGAGCTGTGTGTGTGCAGCTATATGGCAGCTCTCTCCAGGCTTCGTTTCGGATCAGAGTCGTCCCGTTGAGCTCCACTTAACAGGTTAAATATTTGATGCTCGCACAGAACTGCCACTTTGAGTTCAGAGATACAGACGAGCGGCGGTCGCCCACAGCTCCCTGAACTCCACAGACCCTGCATCATTCAACAAACTCTAATTCTCTTCTTTTTTGTTAAATATGTTTTTCCCTTGACCATACTTCTTTAAAAAAAAAAAAAAAGCTCAGGAATGGAGGATTTCTGGTTTGATCCCCAGGTGAGAGAAACTAATATTACTGTGCCTCAGGCTACTCCAGTGGGATCGAGTTTTGAATAAAAGTGTCTGCTAAATGATGGTAATTGTATTTTTTAAAGGGTCATATGACCCTTCATTTTTAAATGATTATTTATTTGTTTATTTAAAAACAGTAACAAATAACCATTTAACCACTTATTTTTAAATATTTAAACCATGGTTGAATAAAAGTGTTTTATTTAACTTTTTTCTTAAATTGTTGAGTGCCTTGCATTAATGTTTTTTTAAGAGTTAAATAAATTGGTAACTTTTTATCTCAAAATTCAGACTTGTTTCTCGCAATTCTGAGTTTTTCTCACAATTCTAACTTATATATATATATATATATATATATATACATATATATATATATATATATATATATATATATATACATAATTGTAAGAAAACAGGTTGCTTACCTTTTTTCTTTTTTATTCTGTGGCAGAAAAAAACTAACTCAGAATTGTGAAATGAAACTTAATTTTGAGAAGAAAAGTCCGAATTGTGAGATACAGACTCATGTTTAACTTAAAAAAAATAATAATCAGAATTGTGAGCTATTTTGAGTTTTTTCAAAAAGGCAAAAATCAATAAATAAATCAAGCCATAAATAGCTTTTTTTATTTATCCCATGACAGAAACAAGCTTCCATAGTTATTGCCGTTTTAACCATCTTTTTCTTTAATAACAGCTTGGAAAGCTGCATCATATTTAACAGGTTCATAAACAATTAGCACCGAAACTGTTAAAATTGCATTATATGGAAAGGGAATCAACACAAGATTTGACGGATAAGTACACATTGTTCTCTTAAATCATTGGTTGGTCTGTTGTTGAATAAAAAAATAAAAAAATAAAAGTAAGTGTGATTCATTTTCTACACATCATCAAACCTGTGTGAAATTATGCAGCGGGTCAGACTCTATTGGATAAATTTGGGTGAATTAGTTCTTTCAGTTTTGCTGTGGACTTTATTTGAGGGATACGAGGCACTGTGGGATGCCAGACAGATTTCGTGCTTATATCATGATGCAATCCTTAAAGAAAAGAAAACTCCTGCACGCTGGGATAACGAGCGCTTTCCTGGTTGGAATTCCACTCGTTATTCATCAACCGCGCCACATTCCAGTGCAGTGACATCACAATGAAACACTCTCCTCTACAAATCAGATTCCTGCGGCATAAACTCTCCTTTGCTCTGATCAGTGCAGGTATGTCCAGAGAGAGAAAGATGAGGAATGCATGCATGAGATTATATGCAAAACCTAATATTATGCAATGCACAGGTTTGTGCCATCCAAACTGCCTTTCCAACAATAAACCATCACAAAAGTCAGAAAATGATCAACCTAGAAAACGCTATAGTCAATAATAATGGCGAAAATAGCAAAATAACTACTGAAACATGGCTAATCGTCTTAAATATGATACTTACATTTACATTTATCAGATGCTTTTATCCAAAGTGACTTACAGTGCATTCAGGCTATACATGTTTTTCACCAGTATGCACATTCCCTGGGAATTGAACCCATGACCTTTTGCACTGAGCCACAGTGGTAGCGCATGTTTCCCTCACTTTGCCACGAGGTCAGAATGGTTAAGTAATCATTAGTGCTTCCTTTGTTTTGTCACATTCATGAATATGTAGTTATGGAAATGTGTCTGTGTTTGGTCTTTCTCACTGAATCAGTGCAAACTTGAAAGTTTTACGCTCTCTCTCTCCCATGATGCAAGGATTGTGCATCTTTCTGGCGCAGGTAAATATTTTGTCATGAAGCAATAGGATCATTTAAAAGAGTCAACATTTCTGGCTTTCTGTTTCTTAGATCTGCTAATACAAACATAACAGGTTTCACATGATCGACGTGCTTTATGAAACACAACACTGTGGAAAAACAGTCAAAAGAAAGACAGGAGATTATGCTTATTGTGTCCAGCTGTTAGCTCTGGAGGCGTGCGTATGTGTGATGCAGAAGATGATTTTCCATTATGAGCTGCAGGATTCTCTATCTTTATGAGAGCTTCAGCAAAGTAGAATTTAGATTTTTACAGCATATACAGCCATAAAGCATAAATATATATAGTACAGATGATTTTCCCATTATATTATTTGCAAACAGCATACAATACACATCTCAGCTGTAGTTTATTGGCACTGACCTCCAGAGCTCATATCAGGAAGGAGGACTATGCATTTTCATCAAACTTGCAAGGAACCCGGGGAAAGATGATTATTTATGGCTATTTATTGTAGTACCTGTAAGACGATAGCGTCCTCTTGTGGACATAATTAAAATTTGCTATGATAAACAATAAACATGAAAAATTATTTGACTTACTTGAGACAAACTTCAACCGACTGTGTCCTGAAAATCAGTGACGATAAATAAAAACGTATTTAAAGAAAATACATAAAAAGAGATATACTATTTATTATAGATCAGTGGGTCTATCAGATGTTTGTACACAGCAGATGCTTTCCAGATGAAGCGATCTTTAACAGACATTTTGCAGACGCACGTGCTCTATTCTGCACTTTGTTCGTGAATCGGAAATCTTGCAAATTCGATAAGGTGGATAAAAGCAAACGTCACTTGATTTCTAAAACTCATTTTCAACTACAAACAGCAGATGACGCTATCTGCTAGAACAACTAGACCATGACATCTCAGCTACTGTTTTTATTTTACACAGATAATGCCCCTGACCCCTGACTGACCTCTTGTGCAGTTAGAGAAGAGTGGGAGAAAACATATAGTGAGTGTGTGTGTGTATGTGTGTGTGTGCGTGCGTGTGTGTGTGTACAGAAAAATAGTAAGAATACATTTGATTCGAAAACAAAAGGAAGTTCAGAACAGAATAATTAAGCCTTGCAACCTGGGGGTGTTTAAAAAAAAAAATAATATATATATATATATATATATATATATATATATATATATACATATCAAAATATATTTTTCTTAAATAACACATACTCGCTATCTACAGGCCCTACTATTCTCATATCATTTAACTGTGATGATCCACAAAACAACTAACTTTAACACACTTTTTGCTTACTGCTGTAAATGAGATAATTTGCTGTGAAATCCATTTTCTCTCAGGCACATCACCAGTGTAAGCTTCATGGTCAGTAGGTCTACAGCACTCTTGTCAGTGCAGTCCAGTTACAACAAAAAAATGATCTTGATTGTATCTAGTGGATATTTTTGGCAAAACAGTAAGGGGGTGTTTTCTACCCACTCTACTCTACATTTAAATCAATTTACATCAGTCAAATTCAGTGTGAACATTTGGTTCAGAAATACAATTTCTCCATATGTGTCTCTCTGCCAGAGAGAGAGTCTCTAGCCAAATCAATAACTCATCACTGGTCAGTGTGTGTCTGTGTATTTAGGTCAGGGTTTGAAAGGTGGGAATATAAACCAGAGAACATCCACTGTTTCTGTTCAGCACAGTAAAATGATTTTACACACTCACACATCTTTTGACTTTTCACTTTTTTCACTTCACGCACATTTTTCAGACGTTTTGAGTTTTTCGAGGTTTTTTTCTAAATCACTAACACATGATGTTCTACGGTGCAGATGATGAGAGGTGCAAAGCATCACACACACGTTAAAATAAAAATGTGTAAGATACGAAAATGTTATTTTTAGAGAATATATCTTGAATTAACTTCTTAGTTGATTGTCTTAAGCATAAATAGATCGAAATGTAGGTTTATGTTTAAATAGTCCCTTTTTTATTACAAAGAGATGGTTGATAATGATTCAAGAACAGCAGAAAACTGCTGATCTCACATCAGCTGCTGTATTTTGAGGTCTTTATTTGCAGGCATTGCGAATCATGTGATGAATATAGTCTGAGTGTTCAAACAATCACAATGAAAAACATACAAAGTGAGCTCTGAAGAAAATATAACTGCTGTTTGCTCATGTAAAAGTTGGCACCCACAACACTGTTTGGTATTGCTATGCAATTGCTCACTGGGTAAAGTCAAAAGTTCCCATATTTCACTAATAATACAGGTGCTTCGGATTTAAGACAGATATTTCAGATTTCAGTGTGCCATTGTGACACTCAGCGGGAACAAAGATGAGTTTAGATCATGTTCAACTTTCTCTCTCTGTGTCTTTATGTTCACACACCACTCATCTAAAATTCCAGGATACATGTTTCCCAGCACACACTGCTGCTGCACTTTGAGGTCAGAGCCACTCTGACCAAACAGTGAGTGATAAAAATCACATTATAAACCACAGAGCACATGCTTTTCTTTTTTTTTTCCTCTCTGCAGTGCTTTACAATTAACACAACAACAAACTACGAGCGTAAAGAGAAATGAAAACATGCTGGAAATGTTCTCATGCTCAGGCCATCCAAGAGGTAGATGAGTTTGTTTCTTCATCAGAACAGATTTGGGGAAATGTATCATTACATCCCTTGCTCACCAATGGATCCTCTGCAGTGAATGGGTGCCGTCAGAACGAAAGTCCAAAGATTTTTTGGATTAACTATTCCTTTAATGTTCTAGTTGCAGTAGTTGTGTTAGTTGTAAGAGGAAACATTGTGCTCTCTGTGGTTTATGTGATTTTTTTTTGTTCATGTACTTGACCCGAATTACGAGTCAGAGCTCTTCTCCCTTCTTGTTTTGCAGCAATTCATTCACGCAGAAAAAGACTCCGCGAGGGGAAGTATGGGAGGAATTCCCTCGACTCGGCACAAATCTGCCCCTCTAAAGCCCTGCTGTGCAGTTTGTCCTACTTCAGGCCATGTGGAAAGAGCAGGTCCAAAATGCTGAAACCTAGCTGTGTTATTCTACAGATGTTTACAGGCTTGCTGGGAAGAGCACAGAGGCCCGGACATACCCGGAATATCTGTCCTCTCCATCTGTTTCAACACAGAGATTAAGAAAAGCAGGGTAGTAACAACATGCTCATTAAGTGCTCAACGATGTTTTAGTGTCAGAATGTCACACTTCAGTCCCTGTTTACTGGAAGTTCTGCTTAACAGCACAGTGTTCAGTGTCTAAAACCACAAAACAAGAGCCCTTTCAGTATGAGGGAATTCCTGCAGTGATGGAGCCAGAAGATTATGTCTTCCCTATACGGTTTTAGAAAAGTCATTCTCAATTTTAGTTTTTAGTTAATGTTAATTTTTTAAAGATAACTTCAATTATTCTTTATATATATATATATATATATATATATATATAAATATGTATTATATAATTATTTAACTTGTACGCCAAAAAAAAAAAAACTCAGATCATTTGTTTTCTATAAATATTATTCACAATGACACTTTTAACTCTAATGACACATTAAACCAATGAAATAATAATAATTATTGCTATATTAGTAGTAGTTGTAATAAATCAATGTTTATTTCTACATTCTGGGAAAATCAGGATGTAGATCTGAACAGACTCTTCTTATTTTCTTTAGTTTTTTTTTTTGTTACATTCAATCAATGAAAATAAAACATTCATAAAATGCAAAGCAAAATAGCATAACCTTTTAATTTAACTTAATAAATGGCAGAGTTACAAATTGATGCCTTTTAGAGTTTCTTGATTATATGAAAACTTTATCACTATTAAAAATTCAAGCAACATGTTTGTCACACACAAAAAAATAAATCTCATGGCAATTTGATTCATAAGAAATTGACACCTCATAAAATAGTTAAGTTTTCCTGTAATATTTGGTTGATTTGTTAACATATTTTGAGATTAACCTAGAAGTTACATTTATATTTGCTACACAAATCACCAAAAATGCCATAAGAATGATGATGCATGCTATTAAGATTGCACACTATACAAATTACACTGATCCACTCGATAGACACGCATAAACTAGCCCAGACCAGCACTAAAACTCATTCCTGGTCAAAGCTGGTGTTTTAACAAAGTGAACAAAAATGCTTAATGTGAGAGAAGTGGTGATCAGAAGTGGTTGACCATAGCTTTCTGTTTGATGAAAGAGTGAATTTAATGTCACCAGCAATTGTGTAAGACAGGAACAGTGTGTATTCATAATTATTCATGGATTCATTGCACAAGCAGCTGAACTGGTCACGTTCTAGCTTCCTACCAAGAGCCATTTCAACAAACAACACCCTTAAACAAACTGGTTCATTTCCAGCCCGGAGCCCTTTGAAGTTACAAACACACTCACTGTCACACACTCATGAATTTATATGCATTATCCTATAACCAGTTTTAAATTTAGTTTGGAAGGAAACTGTAAATACATTCAAAAAGAAGAAGAGAGGTCACCGTGGGAACGTAACCAGCGGAAACGTAAACAGAATTATGGGAAACCGAACTTTCTTCTCTCAGTGGGTTTCTGGGTCCAGAGAAAGGGCAGTCACTGCGCTGCAGTCCCACACCCTGTGTGTGTTTGTTCAGACTCATACATTGTTTCTCCACTTCCTCAGTTGTTCCTTTACTGCACTTCTGATGCTTTTGCTGGAAGTGAGTCTCTGCTGAAGGCCCAGGCTGGTGCGCTGAGCCCATTCCCATGACCCGCTGCCCTTCCTACTTACACACTCATGCAGATCACTAAAAGATTGACCTTTTTTTTCTCCAAGCGTGGCGTGCAAAAATAGACTCAGATGGGAACATTGAAAAGTCATGGATCTCAGGACAGAAATGAAGAATGCAATTCTCTAATAAGCATAATTTTTTTTGAACATTTACCTCCCTGGAATTTAAAATCTTGTGTCTAGATGACACGACATAACACCTGTCATCTTAATTTAATGATCTAAACTCTTGGAATAACAGTATGTATGATGGATGTATGGACAGTAAGAGGAAGTGACATGCGTGTGTGATCAGCTGTCCTGTGAGGAACGCCACAATGGAAGCTCAAAGCCATTACAAAAAGTATACCTGTCAATTAGCTTAATGCTGTACACCACAAAACCCTTGATGCGACACAGAACCTCTGTTCAGTGCCAGACACAAGCCAGCATCCCTAACCATCCATCAGGGGTCAGGGGTCATAAAGTGAACAGAATGTATTTTATTGATGTGTGTTTTAACATGGGTTAGCAACTGATATGACTCTGTCTACGTCAGTCAGGACAGAACATACCCAGGTGAGCACGCATGAGGAATAGCCTGAACTCAGCATTGCTGCTGAAAGTTCATTCGGTTGGATAATTTCACGGTCGCTTAGCAGCCTGTCCCCGAGTGACAGAGCTTCACAGCTGAGGTCAGGAGCGAGACGGGGCACTTTCTGTGTAGCCTGTATATTATTAGGTGCTATATGTCCTTTTTTTGACTGTAATAAAGCATAAAAATATCATAATACTTAGGAAACATGGTAAGTGTTTGCATGCTTACACTGTAAAAAAACGGCAGCTGTTGTTGCCAGAATTATTAAATTAAAATAGGGTAACAACGTTTTAGGTTTTATTGCAAAATTTACAGTTTAATACCATAATTTAACTGATATAATGTTATAACAACTTAATCTGTTTTGTAACTTTGTAATACACTGATAACCACCCAAAGCAGGTGATGATTAGAAAGTCACGTGATGAAACAAAGTCCATCACAAGCAGCTTTTAAATAATAAGATACATAGAAGGTGCACGGTGTCATTCACACTAACACCATCATGATGAGACTCATTAAACTGAAATATGCAATAAACATTAACTTAACAACATTTTATGTAACCTACAACCGTAATAAACATAACAGATAAGAGAAAAATAAGAAGAAACATCGTTATTTCAAAGAAAAAACATCAAATTCAAACAAAATTTGAAATGCAACGCAGAGAATTCTGGGAAAGTCAGTTTAGGTTTTTTCCCTGTAAATTTTACAGAAAATTGCTGTTTGTACTGTAGCATTTTCAAAAAAAAATTACCGTTAAAAAAACAGTCATTTTTTACAGTGTAGGAAACAAGTGTTTGCATGCTTAGGAAACATTGTAAGTTTTCTCTGAAATGCAATGCTATTCGCTTGTTAAGTCTGACGTCACGTAGCAGCGCTTCCGTGTCCAAACGCTCTATCAGTTACCATGAGAAAACAACAAAAGGTGCTAATATAAACTCACAATGTGATAGAATATTAGCGAAAAAGTTATAATCTTAACCTTTAACTCCATACCGAAGTCCCAGATAGCCAGACAATGAAAATATAAATATAAAAAAAATATTTAAAAATTATTTGTGTTTGGGACGCTGTGAGCACGGAGACTGTAGTGTAAACCGTAAGTTTGAAAGCGTTTAGCTTAAATGATTAATATGAATAAACAGTGCTCATAAACGGCTGCTGAGGTCGTATTCTCAAGTGAAGTGAGTTGAGGCTTGGACCCGGAAACAGCGCTTCTTACGTCATCACTTAACAACCGAATAGCCAGTTATTCTGCTTTGAAATGCGTGTTCCATTTAGAAATGTCTGTTTTTGTTTTGGTCTGTGTGATTCTACCCACTGCCAATTTATCCAATAGTATTTTGACCCCCGGGTTGCCAGTTAGCAGAAAAGAGAGCGTATCGCAGACATGGAAGCCAGCAAAAGAACTGGACCAGATATCACAGATACTACCCGACCTTAAAAGCCTCGCCATCCAACTAAAAATCTATTTTTTTCCAGAGAAATATTAAAACTTGGATAAATCAACTCATTAACTTACAGTGTAGGGCTCATCACATTACACTATCAATTGCACTCATTCCTCTTACAATCTGGCAACCCTCTCTAATATTTTGAATTTGGACTGCAGTACCCAGTCTACTACATACCACACCTTTAATGCATGCAAATGGATGTACATTTTTGCATTATTGAGACACTGTTTTCCAAATGAATGTTGTTCAGTGCTTTGACGCAATGTATTTTGTTTAAAGCGCTATATAAATAAAGGTGATTGATTGATTGATTGATGTAAAATGTTTTAGTACACAGTTATAGACACATAGTCATCAGATGTTTGTTCATAACATGTTTCGAAACATTTTGGCTAGGGAATTCTGCAGGGTTGCAAGGGCATTGCTAGGTTGTTCTGGGTAGCTGCTATGGAAATGGGTGGTGGGTTCTAGGCTTTTTCTAGAGCATTACTAGGGAATTCTAGGTGGTTGCTAGGATATTGCTAGGGTTTCTGCGTACTTTCTAGAGCATTCTGGGTGGTTATATGGTGTAAGGCAGTTACTAGGGCATTACTAGGAAATGTTTGCTGTTACTAGGGTATTCCGGGTGGTCGTTAGGAAATTCTTGGCTGCTAGGATGTGACTGATAACTACGATATGTTGCGTGCTTGTCATAGGGAATTAATATGGAATTTGGGGTGGTTGCTCTGGTATTCTGGGTGGTGATTGGGGGTTATGTGTGGTTATGAAGCTCTGACTATTTTCTAGGGAATTCTGGCTGGTTGCGAAGGTATTCTGGGTGGTTGTTAGGGAATTCCGGAATGTGGATGTTGTGGTAGTCCTGAATCTTGTGATTACTTATTGATTTACTGCTCTAACAATCTTTGCCTTTATCAAATATTAAATTTTGGAAAATTATTGTTGTTATTCATCTGTCAGCAGCCGGTAGGGTGAATCATTTCAGAACATCATGGAAGAGGAAATATATTTTTGTTGTTTGTTTAGCCCTGGGGGGTTCAGAATACCTCAGTTTGAGAGAAACCACACAGAGGGATGTGTCACAGACACTGGCGAGATCTCACGTGATTTACTATATGTTCAGGTCGTCCAACTTGTTTATCAGTTTCAGGTACCGCCAAATCAGGTGGTTGCTAATGTAATCAAATCACCAAAAAGAACAAATGAGCTATATGAAATCCAATACTGAACCAAAAATAAGCAGATATCAAGTGTTGCTTGCTAAACTTTCTTCTTTCAGATGAATGCAATTGGAGTTATATTAAAAAAATGTCCTGGCTTTGCCAAGCTTTATAATGGCAATATGGAGTAAAATATGGATTTAAATATGGACATTTTTCGAACACAAACACATTGCTTCAGAATTCCTATATTAACCCACGGAGCCATGTGGAGCACTTTTTATGATGGATGGACGCATTTTTTGGGCTTCAAAATCTTGACAACCATTCATTTCCATTACAAAGCCTGGACATTTTTTATGCATTTAGCAGACGCTTTTATCCAAAGCAACTTACAGTACATTCAGGCTAACATTTTAACCTCCCTGGGAATTGAAACCACAACCTTTTGCACTACTAATGCAATTCTCTACCACCATTTGTCTGAAAAAACTAAGTCATATACACCTAGAATGGCTTGAGAATGAGTTAATCATGAGGTAATTTTCATTTTTGGGTGAAGTATCCCTTTAAAGAAGGCCACAGCCCAGGTTAAGTTCCCCTTCCGCAGCGGTTCTTAACTAGTTTACTAAAACCCAGCTAATGCAAACAATAAATTCTAATGCATAGTTAGGATAAGATGATCTAGATCCTTGAGCAAAAACAGCTGAAAACCCCTTCCCTACACTGTTGATTTTCCATTACTACTGAAAATTCAAACCCAGTGCCTTGCAGAGTTAAACCCTGTAAGATATTGACTTGTGTTGTGGGTTCTCTCTGGAGGTCACTCACTGAGACTGATCTTCACCCACCGCTGTGTAACGATCACATTACCTGGTGTCCAGTTCCTAATCCTTTAATCTCTTGGCCCTCGGTTGTTTCCATTATCAGCTCTTACATAAGTCCTGCTCCAAAAGTCCTGTAGAGGTCTTAAAAAATAAACAATAAAGGGGTACAATAAAACAAATATTTTCAGAAGATTCATCAGTTTCGTTTAATTTCTAAGGATAATTTCATAAGATTTGACATGATAGTTGAGAAGAACGTGACTTCTCTGTTGATTTAAGCACTTTTATTCTTAATTTTACATTTATTGGTTAATTAGGTGATTTAGAATCTCTGTGTTGGAATTTTTTAAGCTGAAAACGTCATTTCACAGAAACCTTCAGTCAACATTATGCTTCTGAATATGCCTTAAATTCCATTTGAAATACTATATATTTTGGAATAACACATTACAAATTCACTATACTGATACTGATATATAAAGATACAATAAAAGCAGATTTACTATCACTTCCCTATTATGGGTGTCGTGTCTCCCATGATTCTCCGCGCTGCACGCCGATGAATATTAATAAAGCTGCGTATCGGTTGACAATGCCCGCCTATTGGCAGACGTTGCGTAGGCTCATTAATATTCAGCAGTAGTTCCTCAACGTCACCGCGCAGTCAGTACTCGGTGTCAAAGCACGGAGGCTTATCGCAGAACGCGTCAGTGAGAATTTTTATATATATGGTGCATTTCTCCGTGGACTTTCTGCACAGCATTCACTTTTTGTGTTATCAGAGTACAACGGTCTACGAAGAAAACATGTGCAACACAGAGGAGAGGTGAGAATAACACGATCATATTTTATAAATATAGTCGTGCAAGATTTTTTTCAGCTGATATGATTAATTTACATATCTGTTTAGTCTTTTAACATTCTATTAACATATTTAAATATATTGAAAATATATTAAAATACTTAAAATGGATTAAATAAATCAAAATATCTATACAGAATGATTTTTTTATATTATTTTCAATATTTACTTATATTTTATAAAATACATAAAATATTTGAATATATTCAGACGTTCTATAATATATTTTCTTTCCCCTTAAATAATTATATGATTATATTTTCGATAATATTTCAAATTGAAATCAATTTTATATTTTGTTCGGATATAGCGATGTCATGTATGTAAATTATGAATGGGTTGGATTTATTGCGATGTTCTAAAGGATCAGACTCACAGACTGTTATCAAAGCGGATTCAATGTCGAGCAAACAGACGAGTGTCTGAGAGAGAGAACCGATGCTATAAATATTTCACCCAAAACCCCATTAACTCAATTAGGATTTATGAGCCTGTAACAGGACCAAATCACTTCGTTTTTCAGAAACGATCTAATTTCCTCGTTTGCAATTTTCTAATCTGGATTGAGACTGGAAAACCCCAGCACAGATCACCTGCAAGCATCATGTTATGAAACTTTTCTGTAACAAGATTAGCACAAGTGCAGGTGAGAGCTGATAAACCACATTTAACCTGGGATTTAATGTATTCTGAGCAAAGAATACAAGGACAGAACATTAGATAAACATTAAGGTATAGTTCCTAGAGCGTTCTATTGTTCAGTTAACATCTCTGCAGGTGCCCTGTTTATAGACCCATTCAAAATTCAAACCTCATTTAATTTTGTTCTCCTTTTTTCATTTTATTTTCGTTTTACTTGGAATCCATCGAGATCGGCAACTCTCAAAAGACAAACACTTATCTGAAGAATGCAGCAGCACTAAATCTCTGACAAAACAGAAACATGTCAAACTTGTTTTCAAAGGTAGCCATTTGCTTGAGGCTTTGTAATCTGAAAAACACAATCCTGGCATATTTGTCCTGGTCAGTGTTTGGTCTAAACCACATTCACTGTAGGTGATTATGACAAAAACCTCTAATACCCTTGAAATTGTAATTGGCATTATTAATTACAATTATCACAATTTACACTGAATGATGTTCCATTGTTTAATGCAACTGCATGCCGTATTTATATGAAAATAAATAAGCTGAAAGCACTATAACTGAACATTTTTCGCGCTTTTCTATAAGAATAAGCCTCAAATGTCAACTGTACATCAGATTGGTTTCTTGAATGGTATACTGAAACTAAAATTAAAATAATGGGGGAAACCCTTTAGAAAACGCTTATTAAGCATGCAGAATAACATAAATGAACTATATTAACTTCCACTTTGAACGTTAATTGTGGCATCCGTAATTGTAATCGTAATCATATTTTCGATTAATTGTGCAGCCCTAATTCACTATGAGTTGAAGGTTGGACTTCCCCCTTCGTGTCCCTCTGTAGCCAAATTATAACTGTTCCTGGAAGACTCGCAGTATCCTGTTTTGGTTCTGACTGTTTCCTGGCCCTTCTCCAAACACTCACCACCAGAGCCAGTAATTACTACACTAAAGATTAACCTGAATCCCAGGCTTTAAACGGATCCAAATTAACACCCTGTGCTGGTCCTGGAGGTCAGCAGGAGTCAGGAATGATCTTTATTGATACTGGATCGTTTAAGAGATAGATTATTCCTATTTTATATCACTATTGTTCATAATTGGCAACCCATGTACACTCTTAAAAACAAATGCATTCTGCAGTGATGCTGTAGAAGAAACATTTTGGGTTCCGAAAGAACCTTTCAGTGAAAAGTTCTTAAAATAACAGATTATTATCTTTTTTTTTTTTTTTTTTTTGGTGTGAAGAACATTTTGATAACATAAAGAAATTTTGACCAGCTTTAATGGTTTCATGTTTTTTTGGAAAGCTTTCATGGATGTTAAAGGTGGAACCGGTCATCGTGCCCTCATTGTGCACCAGGCATGAATGCTAATTATTTTCCAAGTGTTAAGTTTCACAATTTTTACGAAAGACCCACAGTTTTCATTTCTTTTTTTTTTAAAGTAGGCCTGAATCTGTTTTGATCCAGAGCATATACAGTCAGAGACTGTAGTGGGGGAAAGGGGTGCTTGAATGTCAGAGGGTGAAAGCATCGGCTTTCAAAACAAGCTGACATTTCACTCGCAGATGCCCACTGCTTCTATATAGAGACCAGGAGAATCAAGACAATCAAGAACATCTCAAGAGTGCATTGAAATATCTCTCATAATAATTCTTTGCCCTTGAATAAAAATAGTCTGTATCGTAACCAAAAATGCAATTCAGCATCCTTGGTAACAGTGCCACCTGTTTTCATGTGGTCACTATCCAGATTTTGTCACCTGGGTTACATATTCAGTTGCCAGGGCGTAGAAACCACAGCACACCCCTCCTTTCATTTGCTTGCTGGGTAATCAGGCTCATGAGACGTGAAAAAACACTCTAGCTTTGAACAGCCATTACTTTTGTGCCAGCGTGCTGTAACCATGTCAGCTGATAATGCCATAAAATATGAATGCTCTGTTTCCTGATCAGCATATTGCCAATAGGTGATCATGAGATATCATATTCCTTCGTTTCGTTTGTTGTAAACAGGGCTGTTTTGAAAAGTAAGACTGCTTTCAATCACAACAAGACATTTTTGCTGACAGTTTGCGGCCTGGCTTCAGATTAGAAGTCAGATCCAAAGATCTCCCAACATGACACGGGGACGTAAATGTCTGTTATTTCCATCTTTAAAAGCCAGTGCTGTAACTCAAGCCCTCTGGGATGTGAAATGTTCTCAGCCAAGCTGCTATATACAGACTTGTTTTCACATCATGTGCTTGTTTGTGAGCTGCGCAAACTGCTTCGCTTCTGTCTAGTGGAAAGCGAAACATCTGTCTCCAAGAACCCAAATATATCTGCTTACAGATAGTGTAAAGCTGACATCAGGTCAGTTCATGCTTGGGCTCTGTGACCTGATGTAGTTTGTGCAAAAGCAGTAGGCTACTTGTTTTCCAAGTCTTAGATGCTGACCTCCTAAAACTCCATAAATAGTTATTGCTTAGCTTTTTCAAGCCGACATCAAAGTCTCAAGTGCTGCCATTGTCTGTAATCAGAGAACCGAGTGTTAATGTGAAAACACTGCTGCAGAAAATATTACAAGGTGACACAGTGTCTGATAAGGCATAAGATCAGATATAGATAGAGCAAGCCCATAAAAGTGCCAACGTTTCAGTGGAGCATACAGTCAGACTGTTGTTATGCTGTTAGCAGGATGGCTATTTGTTATCAGCTGGCACCCTCAGGCTTGTGCCAAGCTGCGTCATGCACTTGACTCATGATGCAGAGAGAAGGTAGCTTTTAGAAGCACATGCCAATTTTTGTTAATGAGCTAAGGGATAATCTAACACAGCTATGAAATGATCCGTCTCTGTCTGTCTTGTAGTTGTGCTGTGCTGGGCTCGAGGCAGCAGGCTCCAGGGCCTCTGTGGTGCTCCTGATGCCCCTCTCCCACTGACGAAGATCCCGGGTGGGCGAGGGACAGGCAGGGATCTCCCTCATAGTGTACTGCACAAGGTAAGAATAAACATGTTTTTGTACAAACTTCACATTTGAACATAAAAAAATGTAGATATATTTAAAAGTTCATTTTTGCATTGCTCACCAAAAACCATAGAGCGGTAGGCTTAGTTCAACCAAACAAAATTTACTAAAAATATATTTAACCTCAGGCCATCCAAGATGTAGGTGAGTTTGTTTCTTCATCAGATTTGGAGAAATGTAAAATTGCATCACTCGCTCCCTAATGGATCCTCTGCAGTGAATGGGTGCCGTCAGAATGAGAGTCAAAAAACATCACAATAATCCACAAGTAATCTAAACATTTCACTTCACAAGATGTAAACTGATGGACTGGAGTGGTGTGGATTACTTGTGGATTACCTTGATGTTTTTATCAGCTGTTTGGACTCTCATTCTGACGGCACCCATTCACTGCAGAGGATCCATTGGGGAGCAAGTGATGCAATGCTACATTTCCCCAAATCTGATCGATTAGTGAAGTAAGTATGTGATGTGAAGTAATACACTTAAGATGTAGACCTAGTAATGAATTACACTCACAATATTTACTACATTTTTGACAACAATATCTCAGTATTTTCGAATATCAGATATATTAGTTAATCAATACTTTACAGTACACAAAATGTGATGCAGCCCATCTCCGTTTACTACTTTACTACCGAAGCATGACCTAAATAAACACCCTAAACAGTAAATGAATACTTAGGTCAGTAAGACACTGGAGCAGCAAGCCATGCCATTTCCAAAAAACATACACAGACAACCAGCCCAAGGGAGGAGATGGGTGCGACGAGATCTCTAGAGCTTGTTATTTGTCACGTAGCTCTGTGCCATATTTACAGCTAGAGTTTCCATCTGTTCTACATATGTACGGTGTTGGCACTTACGACTCGAGCTCAGCATACAGCTGACCACGTGTGAGAGACTATAGATGTCAGCACTGTCTGTGTGCAGACATGCGACCGTCTCAAAAACGTTAAGAGGTTTTGCATCACTCACAACTGTGCAACGAGATATTATGCAAGTGACTAAGTGACTGTTGGTTGCTTTTGAGCTCATTTATATCAATTGATTGTGTTTAAATATGCCACTCTGATAATATTTAGAGAAAATCAATTGAAAAAGTATAGGATAACACTGCGTTCATTACCAAAAATACTCCAAAAATACTCCAGTGCTTCACAATATCATAATTGAATCGATTTGTAGAGAGTAACTCTTTAAGCATTTTTATCTCTCTTGCATAGTTTGATTTCATTGCGAACTGCAAAAGTCTACATTTATTTAGATGACCTGTTTCTACATTTAACTGCTGGAAATGTTATGTGCACCGTAAAAAATAATGCTATTTTTATATTTATAGGATCAAACATAGATGCTTTATGTTGAGAAAAGACCGTATGATAATTACGCAACCCAAATGCGTCGATTGTGTTTTATTTTTTTTATTTTTGGAGAAACGATAAAGATACAGTTGATATTTAAACGAAACGTAACAGATCTCCTTTAGGTCCCTTGACTCTTAACTTGACTCCTATTAACATTCTGACAACAAGCTTGTGAGTAAACACTACATATGTGTCCTGCAGGACGAAAAGTTGACGGTGACTCAGACGGGGTCAGTAAACGGAGCGCCCCCTGTCCTGCACTTCCAGTACCAGTTGAGTGAGCGACGGTTCTCCTGCTGGGACACAGTTCTGTCGGACGACGCGCTCTACCTGGAAATCCCCACCGGAGCTCTTCACAATGGCAGCAGAGAAGGGTACGTTGGGTTAATAATCTGTCATTGTGCTGCTCTATATTGAAGATGAAAGCAGAACCATATCTGTCTGTCTCTACATGGTTCAGTTTTAGGGCACAGTAGAAATATGTGCGCTCTGACTAAAGTTGTTCTGGCTTCTACATCTGCATTATTACATAAGGTAGACATTACGTAAAAGCAGCACTGCGTCACCATCTCTGTCTCTCTCATTGTGCTGCAGTTTAACCAGGCTGCTGGAGTTTGCAGAGGAGCAGTTGAAAGTCAGCTATGTGTTCCTGTGGCTTCAAAAAAACAGAGACGATCGATGTAAGAAATGTTTAAAAACACGTTGAAGAAGTATTTTGACAAAAAATATGAAAATTCTGTAATCATTGACTCACCCTCATGTTGTACCAAACTGATATAACTTATGGCCTGTTCAAACCAAAGAATGATAACTATAAAGATGACTATAACTATTTTACCATCCATACCACCACACAATAACCTTCTGTCTATTAAAAGCGTTAGATCATTAAAGTTATCGTCTTGGTGTCAACAGGGATTTCATTTTTTTGTGCAACACAACCAAAGATATTTTGCAGTTTTTTCCCCTATAATGGAAACAATGCAGCTTTATAATGCTTTTTGTAATTTTTGGAGCTTGGACAGCCTTATGATTGTGCAAAAAAAAAAAAAAAAAGGGTTTCAAAGTAGCTTCACAGCAATAAACAGGAAATAACAATGCAACGAAGTTCAACTAAAATATGAGTCTAATTTAAATTGTGCTGTAATGCAGCTCTAAAAAAAATCACAATAGTGACATTATTTGGCTCAAGTCAGTTCAGTTCAATAACCATGTAAGGGTTCATCATTTATAAAACCAGTTAAATTCAGACAAGTGGCAAGGAACCCAAACTCCATCATTGAGAGGATTGATTGAACGGATTGAAATTCCTTCTAAATGCATACATTTTCACGTGAGGGAGAGTAAATGATAATAGAACTTTCATTTGGGTTATAAATTTTTTTTAAACTGGATAATGAATCTTATACCATTCAGTAAATGAGGAACTGTCTTTCTTTCCACTTGTGCAGTGTCCATCATGAAGACCTTCCACTACATGGGTTTTGAAGTGGTAAAACCGGGTCACCCGCTGGTGCCGGCCCGGCCTGATCTTCTCTTTATGGTCTATTCCATGGACAGCAGCAGTTCTGATGAAGAGTGACCATCAAACTCTCAATCACACTTACTACTATTATACTTCTGCATCAGGGACTTTTAAGAAAGGGGGAGGGGTGAAGCTGGGCAGACTAACACTCTGATTGGTTCAGTTTCCATTATTATCCCAATCGGTTCTGATTGGCCGTTCCATCAGCAGGAGGTGGGTTGGTGCTAAAGCAGAAATCCAGCATACCCTCTCTGTTAATTCACACCATATATCAAACTTTTGTGTACACTATGTATGGAACATTTAGAACAGGATACAGATGGCAGACATGGTAGAGATACTTTTTACAGAAGGGA